>NW_023493740.1:127500-130000 GCF_013265735.2 Oncorhynchus mykiss | reverse complement strand
AACCGTGAAGCTCAAAGGCTAAGTGCCCTAAACAAAGTCAACTTCCCACAAACACAGGTGGGAAAAAGGGCTACCTAAGTATGGTTTTCAATCAGAGACAACGATAGACAGTTGTCTCTGATTGAGAACCACACCCGGCCAAACACAAAGAAATACACAACATAGAACATAGAATACCCACCCCAACTCACACCCTGACCAAACCAAAATAGAGACATAAAAAAATCTCTAAGGTCAGGGCGTGGCATTATGGTAGAAAAAGTAACATTCAATTATCTGGCAACAGCTCTGGTGGACATTATTGCAGTCAGCAGGCCAATTGCACACTCCCTCAAAACTTGATAGATCTGCACATTTTAAAGTGGACTTTTATTGTCCCCCAGCATAAGGTGCTCCTGTGTAATGATCATGCCGTTTAATCAGTATCTTGATTTGCCACACCTGTCAGGTGGATGGATTGTCTTGGCAAAAAAATGCTCACTAACAGGGATGTAAACAAATTAGTGCACAACATTTTAGAGAAATAAGCTTTTTGTGTGTGTGGAATATTTCTGGGATCTTTTATTTTAGCTCATGAAACATGGGACCAAGACTTTCCATGTTACGTTTATATATTTTTTTCAGTGTAAATTGGGCTAAAGAACAGAAGCTGGAAGCAATCCACCGGATAAAGACGTGACAAGAGCGTGATGAACAGAGAGACAGCGAGGAAGAAGAAGAAGAGAGAGAAGATATGTGTTGAGGAAGAATGGCGCCAATTACGAACTGTATTCTGCTGTCTCTGACTGCTCCGAAATGTAACCTGACAAGAGTGAGGATGAATTACATGCGGTGGCAGGTGTGGTGAAAACCTCTGGGTCCGAGCCTCGCCCCGATGGTCATGCAAAGGATGATTCGCCCTAACGGGACATTTTGGGAGGAAGTGGAACCCTGCCTTTTGGCTGATCCATATGTAGTCTCAGATTGGGTAGAAAATAAGTTGGCTACTTTTTAAATCAGTGAAACTAACTCAAAGTGTCACACGACTAGGGACAAGACCTGTGACTTGCTTTTCTCTCCGGAGCCGGGTGCCTTTGACCGGAGGGATTACTTGGGTGGTGTTGAGGTGGAGCAAAACTGAAATGGAAAATGTACCGGTGTCTGTGACGCGCACCGTTTGGTGCGATGCAGATCCGGTGGCAACCGTTGTGAAACTAAGACATTAGTTTCTTTTTGAGTTTTGAAGTAGAGTCTTTACCTGATAAAGTCATGTTAGGATATGTCAGTTATCCAGTGAGAGGTTTTGTGCCGAACCCACTGAGGTGTTTCAGATGCCAAGCTTATGGTCATGTTGCAGCAGTGTGGGGGAGGGAAATTCCTAGTCGTGTGACACGGCCGTCGAAAGAACTGGACCAAAGCGCAGCGTGGTGAGCGTACATTTCTCCTTTATTTAAAATGACGTCAACAAAACAATAAACCATACAAACCGACCGTGCCGCTTAAGGGCTATAGTGCCACAAACAAAGACAACTTCCCACACAGAAAGGAGGGAAAAGGCTGCCTAAGTATGGTTCCCAATCAGAGACAACGATAGACAGCTGTCCCTGATTGAGAACGATACTCGGCCAAAAACAAAGAAATACAAAAACATAGAAAATAGAACATAGAATGCCCATCCAAATCACACCCTGACCAAACCCAAAATAGAGACATTAATAAGCTCTAAGGTCAGGGCGTGACAAAGTGTGCAGGAAAGCATGTGCTTGGCTTTGCCCACCTCCTTGCTTGTTCTGTCCATTATGCTTCATTTGCTCCCACTGTTAACAGATGAGGGTTAGTTATACATATCTTTGGTGATCCCCTACTTGGTGGCAGAGAGAAAAAAAAATAGCAGATTTAAAGTTAATGTCCTGCTATTCTCCACGTCTAGATGTCTAGATGTTTTAGGGACTACAGATGGAAATTTGCTATTCACTAAATCTGGTGCGATATGTTTTCTCAGTGCTCTGTGACTTCTGTTTTTGTTGTGTATTGCTCCGGCCAAATAAATGGAATAAATTAAAATAAATGAATACATTGCCATGAGGTGTAGAGAAAATGTAGCAGTAGCAGGGGCAATCTGCAGTTCCTACATACAACACAAATTCTACATCCATCTGTACCCATTGATTCTTTAAGAATATAACTTATAAATGCCTCATGAGCTTAATTCAACTGTCACACTCCATCAGAACCCAAATTATAAGCAGCTTGTTTTACTCCAATGTTTGTAAACAAAGTAAATGTAAACAAACACTGTACAGCCTCAAAACATGTTTCAAACTATACTTTTGATATCATGGATGGTCTGTCCTTGCATCCATAGCTCTGCTATGAATTTGAGAGTGTTTACATTTCTCAAGCCCCAATCCATCAGCTCTGTACTGAATCAGTGGTGGGCTGTGTGCTTTGTTATAGTTCCCACTGTGTATTGCCCCTTTTTGTTCCCACTGTGTATTGCCCCTTTTTGTTCCCACTGTGC
>NW_023493740.1:105000-122500 GCF_013265735.2 Oncorhynchus mykiss | reverse complement strand
CCATCTTCCTAAAGACATTATCAAATCAATGATAATTCCATTTAGCCACCCTCTCAGCCCGACCAGAGGGATGTTATAGCCAGGTCATAGCAGGATAATGTATAGATGCACTTCTCAGATCTAAACCCTTCAAAGAATAATAACAATCACTTTGTCATTGGTCTCTGTCCTGAGTTTTTACAGGTAGTTGTTTTGGAAGACGTGACATGGTGATTTAATCTGTGTGTAGAAAGAAACCTTTACAGCCAAGTCCCTTTTTCTCTGTATGTTTTGTCAACTTCTTCTTAAACTAGTCTCCCAACCATAGCCTGGACAGGCAACGTAGGCCATACAATATTCTACTACTGTTAATGTGGAAAAATATCACTAAGTGTAGTGCTTCCTGTTTATCTGTCCTTAGCCTGTTGCCAGGACTTGTCCTGAGTTGTTGCGTATGTTTACATAGTTCTAATTCTGTCTCACCCCCCCCCCCCCCCCCCCCCCCAGGTATTTAGTGGAGCTCTTAAATATTGGGTCGATATGGAGCCTAAGCAATATGTTACAACACTCCATCTAGGTGATCAGATGAAAGGCTGGAGCTAATCGGATGAATAAATAAAATATACAATTATGTCACTTTTTATAGAGCTGTTATCATTTGTTATACTATTCTTTCTCTGGAATGTCCTGTACATATCTGTATTCAGTAGCCTAGGGGGTTGTGTCTTGATGGGGTAGTGGAAAGTGTATTAAACTCATGTGTTGTTAGTAGCTTAACTGTAGTGGGTGCAGTACAGCACTGTAAAGTAGCACAACAGGTTGGAGAGGTTCATCACTAATGTAATGTAGCATAACAGGTTGGAGAGTTGCAGCACTGTAGAGACTCGCAGGTTACAGCACTATGTACAGATGAAGTCCGGAAGTTTACATGCACTTAGAGTGGAGTTATTAAAACTCGTTTTTAAACCACTCCACAAAGACAGATTATTTCACTTATAATTCACTATCACAATTCCAGTGGGTCAGAAGTTTACCGACACTAAGTTGACTGTGCCTTTAAACAGCTTGGAAAATTTCAGAAAATTATGTCATGTTTTTAGAAGCTTCTGATAGGCTAATTGACGTCATTTGAGTTGATTGGAGGTGTACCTGTGGATGTATTTCAAGTCCTACCTTCAAACTCAGTGCATATTTGCTTGGTATCATGGGAAAATCAAAAGAAATCAGCCAAGACCTCAGAATGTTTTTTTGTAGACATCCACAAGTCTGGTTCATCCTTGGGAGCAATTTCCAAAAGCCTGAAGGCACCACGTTCATCTGTACAAACAATAGTATGCAAGTATAAACACCATGGGACCATGCAGCCATCATACCGCCCAGGAAGGAGATGCGTTCTGTCTCCTAGAGATGAACGTACTTTGGTGCAAAAAAGTGCAAATCAATCCCAGAACAACAGCAAAGGACCTTGTGAAGATGCTGGAGGAAGCAGATACAAAAGTATCTATATCCACAGTAAAACGAGTCCTATATCGACATAACCTGGAAGGCCGCTTAGCAAGGAAGAAGCCACTGCTCCAAAACCGCCATAAAAAAGCCAGACTACGGTTTGGAACTCCACATGGGGACAAAGATCGTACTTTTTGGAGAAATGTCCTCTGGTCTGATGAAACAAAAATAGAACTGTTTGGCCATAATGACCATCGTTATGTTTGGAGGAACAAGGGGGAGGCTTACAAGACCAAGGACACCATCCCAACCGTGAAGCACGGGGGTGGCAGCATCATGTTGTGAGGGTGCATTGCTGCAGGAGGGACTGGTACACTTCACAAAATAGATGGCATCATGAGGATGGAATATTATGTGGATATATTGAAGCAACATCTCAAGACATCAGTCAGGAAGTTAAATCTTGGTCGCAAACGGGTCTTCCAAATGGACAATGACCCCAAGCATACTTCCAGAGTTGTGGCAAAATGGCTTAAGGACAACAGTCAAGGTATTGGAGTGGCCATCACAACGCCCTGACCTCAATCCTACAGATAATTTGTGGGCAGAACTGAAAAAGCATGTGCGAGCAAGGAGGCCTACAAACCTAACTGTTACACCAGCTCTGTCAGGAGGAATGGGCCAAAATTCACCCAACTTATTGTGGAAGGCTACCCGACACATTTGACCCAAGTTAAACAATTTAATGGCAATACACTCAATTAGTATTTGGTAGCATGTAAACTTCTGACCAACTGGGAATGTGATGAAATAAATATTTTTCTCAAATTATTCTGATATTTCACATTCTTAGGATCACCACGTTATTTTAAGACAATTAATTAATTTTTACTTGGACTAAATGTAAGGAAATGTGAAACTGAGTTTAAATGTATTTGGTTAAGAACTTCCGACTTCAACTGTGTTTGCATTAGGCCTGAGGACATGTTTCAGTCCCATATTAATCTGGGTTTGCATTAGGCCTGAGGACATGTTTCAGTCCCATATTAATTTGGGTTTGCATTAGGCCTGAGGACATGTTTCAGTCCCATATTAATCTGGGTTTACATTAGGCCTGAGGACATGTTTCAGTCCCATATTAATCTGGGTTTGCATTAGGCCTGAGGACATGTTTCAGTCCCATATTAATTTGGGTTTGCATTAGGCCTGAGGACATGTTTCAGTCCCATATTAATCTGGGTTTACATTAGGCCTGAGGACATGTTTCAGTCCCATATTAATCTGGGTTTGCATTAGGCCTGAGGACATGTTTCAGTCCCATATTAATTTGGGTTTGCATTAGGCCTGAGGACATGTTTCAGTCCCATATTAATTTGGGTTTGCATTAGGCCTGAGGACATGTTTCAGTCCCATATTAATTTGGGTTTGCATTAGGCCTGAGGACATGTTTCAGTACACTCCCATATGAATCTGGGTTTGCATTAGGCCCGAGGACATGTTTCAGTACACTCCCATATTAATCTGGGTTTGCATTAGGCCTGAGGACATGTTTCAGTCCCATATTAATCTGTGTTTGCATTAGGCCTGAGGACATGTTTCAGTCCCATATTAATCTGGGTTTGCATTAGGCCTGAGGACATGTTTCAGTACAGTCCCATATTAATCTGGGTTTGCATTAGGCCTGAGGACATGTTTCAGTACAGTCCCATATTAATCTGGGTTTACCCCTGGTCTCATTAATTTATGAAACTGCTGGTAGGGGAGGACTGGGCTACGACTATTACCTCTGACCCTTGGTTGTTGGATAGAAGACAATGGTGCAAGTATCACTTAATCACTTAGGGCAGTACTGGCACATTGTAGAACAGTGACTAACTGGTTCTCACTCTGGGGTGACTGGGAAGGAGAATAACAAATTCTACCTCTTGATTCTGGAAGATGTTGTCTTTGAGACGACAGCAGAACAAACCTTCTCAGTTACCACAGTTAAAGCAGGGTCGTATTAGTGCACTCCATAGCTAAAAACTAAAAAAAACTCCCTGATTTGGCCAATTTTCTTCCGTTTGGTGTGTAATGAATACGTTCCAGATATCTGGCTAAATGTCACCAGGCACAGTGTTTAGTGTGTGGTTTGAACTCCTTCAACTTCTATATGACTGATGTAGGAGATGGTGCCAGAATGTTATTGCAGAAGTGTCTTCTAAAATGGAACACTTGTGCCGTTCTAGAATGTTATTGCAGAAGTGTCTTCTAAAATGGAACACTTGTGCCATTCTAGAATGTTATTGCAGAAGTGTCTTCTAAAATGGAACCCTTGTGCCGTTCTAGAATGTTATTGCAGAAGTGTCTTCTAAAATGGAACACTTGTGCCGTTCTAGAATGTTATTGCAGAAGTGTCTTCTAAAATGGAACCCTTGTGCCGTTCTAGAATGTTATTGCAGAAGTGTCTTCTAAAATGGAACACTTGTGCCGTTCTAGAATGTTATTGCAGAAGTGTCTTCTAAAATGGAACCCTTGTGCCATTCTAGAATGTTATTGCAGAAGTGTCTTCTAAAATGGAACCCTTGTGCCATTCTAGAATGTTATTGCAGAAGTGTCTTCTAAAATGGTACACTTGTGCCGTTCTAGAATGGAAAGCCGTGTTGCTCAGTTCCTTAGTTGAGCATACCACTCGTCATGTACAGTGGGGCAAAAAGTATTTAGTCAGCCACCAATTGTGCAAGTTCTCCCATTTTTCTTCTAATTTTGTCTGTCATAGTTGAAGTGTACCTATGATAAATTACAGGCCTCATCTTTTTAAGTGGGAGAACTTGCACAATTGGTGGCTGACTAAATACTTTTTGCCCCACTGTATCTAGACATAACTGTACTCTATGGTTTAGACTTGTGATATTTTCAGGCAGCCAATGTTGCCTCACTGCAATAACTGAACGCTTGGCTCGCCAGGAACGTTTTGTGTTGAGTTGGTTGACAAACAAAGGGTATTCAGTCTGAGGTATAAGGTGTCACCTAACCTTTGTGGACAGGTGCAATTACTATTAGGTGTCTCAAATGGAACCCTAGGATTCCCTATAGTGCACTAGTGTTGACCAGAGGGGTACACTACAAAGCAGGATCAATGAGTTAGCCTGCTGACTTTGAGAAACAACAGATGTATTTTTTCTGGTTTACCTAACGTTAAGAAAGCTAAACCTAGATGTGTGGATGAGGCCATTAGACCGTCTCTAATCAGATTCCATTTGGGATGATTTTCAGGCCAGTTAGCTGGTTTAACTCCTTGATCTTGATTGGAAGCATACTCCTCTGGGCCAATGGGTAATCAGATACCATTTGGGATGATTTTCAGGCCAGTTAGCTGGTTTAACTCCTTGATCTTGATTGGAAGCATACTCCTCTGGGCCAATGGGTAATCAGATACCATTTGGGATGATTTTCAGGCCAGTTAGCTGGTTTAACTCCTTGATCTTGATTGGAAGCATACTCCTCTGGGCCAATGGGTAATCAGATACCATTTGGGATGAAGCCGGACACAGTGAATGACCAGACAATAGCAAAGATCTGCTCACAACCTGTCCTTTGTCCGAGACTGGTGTTTTCTGCCTGTCCAGTCTTGGCAAGGGGACCGGCTCTTTATCTCAAGAATAAAACAAAAGCTTTGTGAGGTTGTTTTTTTGTCTTGAGTTGCTTAGCAACAATCTGATAGGAAAAGCATAAGGGGGAACTGATACCTGCCCTGCCTTCTATTATCTGTAATGTGGTCTATTTACGCGTCCCAGAAATCTAACTCCTTTATCAGAGGGATGTAACTGTTCAATGCATTTCCCCAAGTTGTCTTATCACTCCACGTATTTGACCAGATGACTGTACCTACTGTAGGTTATAGTGTAATATATTAACCAGAGATGACTGTACCTAGGTTATAGTGTAATATATTGACCAGAGATGACTGTACCTAGGTTATAGTGTAATATATTAAACAGAGATGACTGTACCTAGGTTATAGTGTAATATATTAACCAGAGATGACTGTACCTAGGTTATAGTGTAATATATTAACCAGAGGTGACTGTACCTACTGTAGGTTATAGTGTAATATATTAACCAGAGGTGACTGTACCTAGGTTATAGTGTAATATATTAACCAGAGGTGACTGTACCTACTGTAGGTTATAGTGTAATATATTAACCAGAGATGACTGTACCTACTGTAGGTTATAGTGTAATATATTAACCAGAGGTGACTGTACCTACTGTAGGTTATAGTGTAATATATTAACCAGAGGTGACTGTACCTACTGTAGGTTATAGTGTAATATATTAAACAGAGATGACTGTACCTAGGTTATAGTGTAATATATTAAACAGAGATGACTGTACCTAGGTTATAGTGTAATATATTAACCAGAGGTGACTGTACCTACTGTAGGTTATAGTGTAATATATTGACCAGAGATGACTGTACCTAGGTTATAGTGTAATATATTGACCAGAGATGACTGTACCTAGGTTATAGTGTAATATATTAAACAGAGATGACTGTACCTAGGTTATAGTGTAATATATTAAACAGAGATGACTGTACCTAGGTTATAGTGTAATATATTAACCAGAGATGACTGTACCTAGGTTATAGTGTAATATATTAAACAGAGATGACTGTACCTAGGTTATAGTGTAATATATTAACCAGAGATGACTGTACCTAGGTTATAGTGTAATGTATTGACAGTGTGTAGAAGCTCATTTTAAAGTGTCCCTGGCTTAAGAACAGAAGTTGCCATTGTTTGCTGAAATGACACTTTACAGTAGCTCTCTTGTCGAAGACTATACCCCAGTGTTTATTTTGGAAACAGCCCTCATTGCATTTAGCTTAAGTGTTGAGGTTTTCTGGTTCCTGTGTTTTTGAGTCACTGGATGCACGGGTGTGGAATGACGAGATGCAAGTCATGATGTCACAACCTCTCCTGCTTGGGCATGCCACTCCAGGCCACAAGGGGGGCTGTGTGGATGTGGGGACTCATATCTGGAGTTAATCTCAATCAGAATCTTATTTATTTTTTTAAATTTGAAGGGAATCTCGTTTTTGAAAGCCAAAATAATTACCAAATTCATTGTCCAGTCATCGCAGAATGTCTTCAACATAAATTTGGGTATATGGTATATGATCTCTAAATAATGAGCATTCATTCATGTAGCCTTGACATTTAACCCCATGTCTACATGTCCACAGGCCCATACTGTGAGTATGGAATGCTTTCAGAATGTCTTCAACATAAATTTGGGTATATGGTATATAATCTCTCTAAATAACGAGCATTCATTCATATAGCCTTGACATTTAACCCCATGTCTACATGTCCACAGGCCCATACTGTGAGTATGGAATGTTTTCAAACAAATCATTCATCGATGGCTTCAAGTTACTGGAGTCGTGTTGACTGGCAACAAAAAAATAGTTACATCAAATATTCAATGTATATGTAACCTGTCACTATCAGTTCTGACACCACGGGAGAATCTCTATTTCATTTCCTGGATTCCTCGCATCCTCTCCCCTCTGGATTTAAGAGGAGAGGATCTGAGGAATCAAGTTAATGCAATTGAGATTCTCCCATGTGGTCTAGAGTCCACTGTTAACCCAGGAAAGATACAGCATCATCCAGCCCCCACATGAGGGTATCTCCTCCATCGTGATGGTGGTTCAACTGTAGTTCCTCAGAGTTGCCAGTAGATGTAGCTAGTGTGTTGAGTTGACGACGACAACAAGACCTGTTCCTTCAATCCCAGGGACATTGAAACGCACAACTTTCCAAAGTTGATTCTAGATAAAACGCTAATTTCATCTCATTTTGTTTTCCAGATCAGTGGCTGCATCATTCTTGGTGTCTCCATCTACCTCAAAGTGAGCAAGAATGCAAACGTGGTAAGGAAATGTCCAGTGTGACATTAAATTAATGCCAACACCATCAAAAGCCCTCTTTACACAGTAAAAAATAACACCTTGAAACAAATGTATCCAGTCATATACACCTATTCAGCACATATCTACATGTAAAATGACTGAGTAACTGTCTGTCCCCCTCCCTCAGATAATGGATGAGGCAGTGCCGTTTGTAGACCTGCTGATAGCTGTTGGCGTCATCATCATGGTACTGGGCTTCCTGGGCTGCTGTGGAGCCATTAAGGAAAACCGATGCATGCTCATTCTGGTGAGGGGAAACACACACTCCCTTACAATAGCCAACCCTCACATTTAAAATGTTACATTGTACACTGCCCAGGATAATGCTGTCCCAATAGCCAACCGCTGAAGCGGTTCTAGGTTCTAACCAAACCAGTCTCTTCATATGCAGTGCATTCGAAAAGTATTCAGACCTCTTGACTTTTTCCACATTTCATGTTACAGCCTTATTCAGAAATATATGAACTTTTTCCCCCTCAATCTACACACTACCCCATAATGACATCACAATACCCCATAATGACATCACACTACCCCATAAGGACATCACACTACCCCATAAGGACATCACAATACCCCATAATGACATCACAATACCCCATAATGACATCACAATACCCCATAATGACATCACAATACCCCATAATGACATCACAATACCCCATAATGACATCACAATACCCCATAATGACATCGCAATACCCCATAATGACATCGCACTACCCCATAAGGACGACATCGCACTACCCCATAAGGACGACATCGCACTACCCCATAAGGACGACATCGCACTACCCCATAAGGACGACATCGCACTACCCCATAAGGACGACATCGCACTACCCCATAAGGACGACATCGCACTACCCCATAAGGACGACATCGCAATACCCCATAAGGACGAAGCAAAAACAGGTTGTAATAATGTAATAAAAACCATCCCTGTTACGTAAGTCTTCAGACCCTTTACTCAGGACTTTGTTGAAGCACTTTTGGCAGCGATTACAAACTTGAGTCTCGTTGGGAATGATGCAGCAAGCTTGACACACCTGTATTTGGGGAGTTTATCCCATTCTTCTCTGCAGATCCCTGCAAGATCTGTTAGGTTGAATGGGGAGCGTTGCTGCACAGCTATATTCAGGTCTCTCCAGAGATGTTTGATCGGGTTCAAGTCCGGCCTCTGGCTCGGCCACTCAAGGACATTGAGACTTGTCCGGAAGCCACTCCTGCGTTGGCTGTGTGCTTAGGGTCGTTGTCCTGTTGGAAGGTGAACCTTCACCCCAGTCTGAGGTCCTGAGTTCTCTGGAGCATGTTTTCTCTGTATCTCGCTGTACTTTGCTCCGTTCATCTTTCCCTCATTCCGGACTAGTCTCCTTGTCCCTGCCACTGAAAAACGTCCCCCACAGCATGATGCTGCCACCACCACGCTTCACCGTAGGGATGGTGCCAGATTTCCTCAAGACATGACGCTTGGCATTCAGGCCAAAGAGTTAAATTATCGTGTGATGAAACCAAGATTTTTCTCATGGTCCGAGTCCTTTTAGGTGCCTTCTAGCAAACTCCAAGCCTTTTTACTGAGGAGTGGCTTCCGTCTGGCCACTCTACCATGAAGGCCTGATTGGTGGAGTACTGCGAAGATTGTTGTCATTCTGGAAGGTTCTCCCATCTCCAGATGAATTCTAGAGCTCTGTCAGAGTGACCATTGGGTTCTTGGTCACCTCACTGACCAAGCCCCTTCCCCTATTGCTCAGTTTGGCCGTGAGGCCAGCTCTAGGTTGAGTCTTGGTGGTTCCAAACGTCTTCCATTTAAGAATGATGAATGCCACAGAATATTTTTTGGCTTATCCTTCCCCGTATCTGTGCCTTGACACAATCCCGTATCGGTGCTAAACGGACAACTCCTTGAACCTCACGGATTGGTTTTTGCTCTGACATGCACGGTCAACTCTGGGACTTTGTATAGACAGATGCGTTCCTTTCCAAATCATGTCCCATTCAGTTGACCACAGGTGGACTCCGTTCAAGTTGTAGAAACATATCAAGGATGATCAATGTAAGTAAGATGCACCTGAGATCAATTTTCGAGTCTCATAACAAAGGGTCTGAATACTTATGTAAATAAGATTTCAGTTTTTTAAATACATTTGCAAAAAAATGCTAAACCTGTTTTCGCTTTGTCATTATGGGGCTATTGTGATGTCATTATGGGGCTATTGTGATGTCATTATGGGCTATTGTGATGTCATTATGGGGCTATTGTGATGTCATTATGGGGTGTTTGTATGTAGATGGAACAATGTGGAAAAAGTACCTACACACACACACACAATCATTTATTTAACCTTTTCGTACATGTCAGAGATGTCACTTTTGCAAAAGAGATGCCAAGTGTGAGCTGGTTTTCCAGGAAAAGACTTCTATGGCCAGTTTTTCACAACTTAAAAGATCGGAATGATCCAGAGTCTGTTTTTGCTATCCAGGATCAGACGATTACAATCTGGCTATTTTTTCAGCCATTTTTTTTCCCACTTTCCCATAATTGGATCAATCTGATCCAGATGGCAACATATCAAGATCACAGAATCCAGATTTTCAGTGCTTTGACTTGGCCCACACCTCACCATCTAATTGACATTGGGGTACTACTTCACTATTACAGGGACACAGAGATGAGTAACCTACATTTAATGAAAATAAGTCCAATTTAAAATGGAGCAAATCCCTTTTATATTGTGCCTTCAGAAAGTATTCAAGGGGGGTTGGGTGGATACTTTTATAAATGAGATTACAATAAATGTGCAAATGTCTAAAACATTTATTTTTTGCCATTGTGCAGTATTGTGCATAAATGGGTGAGGTGGGGGGGGCGGGGGATATGTTTAATCCATTTTGAGTTCAGGCTGTAACACAAATTTGGTAAATATTTTTTTTCGGTATCAAAAATAGCCTCATCACTACATTTGAATCCTGATTTTTTTAAAAGGTGATATTGGATTACCAAATTCTTATCTGAAGGATCACCAAATCCTTGACTGAAGGATCAGAGTATCATTTCAGTTTTGGAAAAACCAAAATCAGATTAAAATGTTAAATCCAGATATCTGTCCCCTTGCCTTAATGGGACAAATATCATGTGCGCGCGGTTATTGGTTTGTTTCAGTTCTTCATCGGGCTGCTCCTCATCTTCATCCTCCTGTTGATCGCCGGAATCCTGGGAGCTGTCGGAGAGAAGAAGGTAAGGAGGAAACCCTCCCTGGTTGAATCAGCGTTTCCACATTTCAATGAAATTACGTTGAACTAACGTGGAATAGAAGTTGAATTGAATTCTGTGCTCAGAGGGATGTCTCACACACCCACTGTTAGTGAGGGGAAGGTAAGGAGGACGTCATCACCCGTGATGACCCACTCGGTGCGATCAGATTTTATATTTTATTCATTTAGGAGAAGCTCTTATACAGAGCGACTTACAGGTGCAACTAGGTTGCCTTGGGAACAGCGACAGTTTGTCCCTAATTCGGCTCGGATTCTAACCTTCGACCTCTCGGTTCCTGGCCCAAAACTCTTAACCTGTTGGGACCTTGACACTTGTTGCATGTGCTAATAAAACATTCTTTCCACACCTGTTTCCTGTCTTTGTGTGACTCTCCTACTGTTCCACACCTGTTTCCTGTCTTTGTGTGACTCTCCTACTGTTCCACACCTGTTTCCTGTCTTTGTGTGACTCTCCTACTGTTCCACACCTGTTTCCTGTCTTTGTGTGACTCTCCTACTGTTCCACACCTGTTTCCTGTCTTTGTGTGACTCTCCTACTGTTCCACACCGGTTTCCTGTCTTTGTGTGACTCTCCTACTGTTCCACACCGGTTTCCTGTCTTTGTGTGACTCTCCTACTGTTCCACACCTGTTTCCTGTCTTTGTGTGACTCTTCTACTGTTCCACACCGGTTTCCTGTCTTTGTGTGACTCTCCTACTGTTCCACACCTGTTTCCTGTCTGTGACTCTCCTACTGTTCCATGACTGTAAATGGCCTCTTCCAGTCTCAGGTGTGGGTGAAGGACTGTTTCGTGTCTTTGTGTGACTCTCCTACTGGTCCATGACTGTAAATGGCCTCTTCCAGTCTCAGGTGTGGGTGAAGGACTGTTTCGTGTCTTTGTGTGACTCTCCTACTGGTCCATGACTGTAAATGGCCTCTTCCAGTCTCAGGTGTGGGTGAAGGAGAGTATGGCGAAGCTGCTACCACTGAGGGACCAGAAGCCTGACGTTCAAACGGACTTGCAGAAACTGGAAGTGGAGGTACCATAGAGAATGATAGATTTTTTTTTTTTACATGTCTAATTGTGGTGTCTGTGAACACGGGGGCAACGTCGTTGAGGTACTCGCTGTTTTGAAGTAGTACACTTCATCACAAGTTAAATGAGTTCTTTGATCTCTCCTGATGACCAAGGTGGACATGACTCCAACAGGGCCATCAGGAGGGATCAGCCAATGAAGTTGAATCCCCCCCCCCCCCCCCTACAATTCAAAACTCCTCAATGGCATTACCCATGATAACATAGTTAAGAACAAATTCTTATTTACAGTGACGGCCTAGGAGCAGAGGGTTAACTGCCTTGTTCAGGAGCATATTGTTCAGATTCTTGCCTTACCTTGTCAGCTCGGGGATTCAATCTAGCAACCTTTCAGTTGCTGGCCCAACGCTCTATCCACCAGGCTACCTGCCGTCCCCAAAACGTGGGGGTTTCACAGGTCCCAAGATGAATCACCTGGACATAGGATGTGCCACAAATGGTATCAATTCCCTGTAGTGAACTACTTTAGAGCAGGACCCATAGGGTCCTACTTTGTTTCCAAAGGGAACGGGGTGCAATTTGGGACGCAGTAATCGATGGTCCTGTCATGAATGTATGAATAATTATTGGTTTAACTTAATTAGTTGGGTCCAGATTAATTGTTCTTAATCGGCTACGAATGTTATTGGATTATTTTTGTCGACGAACTGAATAACTTTTTTAAAAAATGTTAGATGGGCTGCTACCTAAACAGATTGTAGTGAAATATTTTGCAACGGGAAAATGACAGTGTGCCTTTACTGAACACAACCCCTGTGTCGGTGAGACGGAGGTCTAACTCCTTTGTTTTTCAGGCAAAGTGCTGTGGACTGATCAACGGACCCTCTGACTGGGGCTCCACTGTCCCCAGCTCTTGTAACTGTGTTGACACCGCTCAGGCGTGCCAAAGTGCAGATGGACGCCAAGTGTACTCAACGGTAAGCAGACAATCACATATTATTAATAAAATACTATCTAGGAAACTCAAGGAAGGTGGCTTTACTTGGTATAAAGGAAACATCAGTAACACACATTACTGCTGCACTACATTACCATTCCACTACCACTACTCTACATTACACTACACTACCATACATTACCATTACACTACACTACCACTACTCTACATTACCATTCCACTACCACTACTCTACATTACACTACACTACCATACATTACCATTACACTACACTACCACTACTCTACATTACCACTACACTACCATACATTACCACTACACTACCTACCATACATTACCACTACACTACCATACATTACCACTACACTACCATGCATTACCACTACACTACACTACTCTACATTCCACTACTCTACCATACATTACCACTACACTACCATACATTACCACTACACTACCCTACCACTACTCTACATTACCACTACTCTACATTACCACTACTCTACATTACCACTACACTACATTACCACTACACTACCATACATTACCACTACACTACCATGCATTACCACTACACTACCACTACTCTACATTACACTACACTACCATACATTACATTACACTACACTACCATACATTACCATTACACTACACTACCATACATTACCATTACACTACACTCCTATAAACAGAACCTGTACAGGGAACTGATCTACAGCCACATGAAACCATAGAGGGTTCCAGGATGATACAACCCCGAACCGCAAAGCAGCGTCTTCGTACAGTTACCATGACCTGGTGTTAACTAGTGTTGACTGTTGGCTTTGTCCTCTGCAGCCTTGTGCCAAGTTTGTGACTTCCTTCATGGAGAAGCACGCAATCATTGCGCTGGGGATTGCATTTGGTATCGCAGTCTTGATGGTAAGAATCCAAAAGTTCAATCTCTATAACAAAGCCTCTATTAATACATTATATTATGCATAACAAAGCCTCTATTAATACATTATATTATGTATAACAACGCCTCTATTAATACACTATATTATGTATAACAACGCCTCTATTAATACACTATATTATGTATAACAACGCCTCTAATAATACATTATATTATGTACTGTACCGGTAATATAAATGGAATACATTTGTATTGGTCTGTTTCATCTTCACTAACTCTTACTTTATGGCTGTTCTCATTGGCATTAAGATGGATATGTGCAATTCACTCAGTACTTAGTGACTGTATCCTGGTCTCAGATCTGTTGGCACCTTCTTGGCAACGCCGATGGCCGTTTGTCATTGCCAATTAACAACCTGTTGGCAAGACTGTACAAATGGATCTGGAACCAGGCTAGACACCACAAACTGATGTGGGACCGGGCTATAGCCTGGTAGTGAATGGGTTGTGACGTACCTGTTTTGTGTTTCAGCTCTTTGGAATGGCCTTCGCCATGACCCTGTACTGCCAGATTGGGAAGAGGGACGCCAACACTGCCTAAAGCAGCAACACGTGGTACCACTTGATCTGGGGTTGTGGTCAAGGTGAATTAGAAGTCATCAATTCAGGAAGTCAACTGAAATTACAATACAATAAATGAAGAAGAAAAAAAAACGATCTATTTTCAATGATTTCTCAAACTGAAAAGCAGAAGTTATTTATTCCAAGTTTTTTTACATTAGCAGTGTTAAATACAATTCACTTCCTCAATTGACTGGCTTCAATTCAAATGGACCCCGATCATGACTTGATCAAAAGCTGGCTTTGACATATCCCATACAGCATGCTTGGAACATGTATTTGATACTCAACTTTGGGGTTTAAATCTAGTCCATTCAGGAAGTACACTGAAATTCCAGTTCTCTTCAATCAGGAACATTTTGGAATTAGGTTTGCTTTGTGAATGGACTGGACCCCCAACCTGCTGAACTATGGACCACAATGCATCATGTGTTTCTCCATCATTTACCTGCATCAAATGATGCTGTGATTTAGATTTCAGATCTTTTGTTAAAATTATGGCAGTTTCTTCACTTGTGAAGTTGGTTGATCCATATGTCCTTGAACATGAATTAGTGTTTTTTTCTTTAAAGGAGCTCTGTGTCATTGTACTGCTCTACGTCTCTCTCTGAATGGAGGGCTTCGCTGTCCATACACTGAACTGTGTATTATTCATGCTGAAATGTTGAACTTTTTCCCCCCGTTTTATTGCTATCATCTCGTAGATATTAAAGTCTGACGGTAAATATTGATCACGCTGTATATACATTTAACCTGTTGTATATTTGAGTTGTATAATGATTGCAGTACATGTCAGAATGTATTCTGTTCAAGGCCTGTGACCAATGTCTTTATGGATGTTCCCCTTTTTGAGGCACATCAGAAATAAAGAAGTAGTAACTCACTTGGTTTCCTCATTTGCATCCCCGCCTCCAGCCCACCTCTTCAGAGAACAACTTTGACTCATTAAGAAATAGTCTTAAAAATTCAGGAGGGCTGATCTAGGTTCAGTTACGTAATAGATCAGATTACATGGACGGTGGGGGGGAGATCTGATCCTAGGTCAGATTACATGGATGGTGTGGGGAGATCTGATCGTAGGTCAGATTACATGGACGGTGGGGGGAGATCTGATCGTAGGTCAGATTACATGGACGGTGGGGGGGAGATCTGATCCTAGGTCAGATTACATGGACGGTGGGGGGAGATCTGATCCTAGGTCACTCCTACTCTGTCTCCAGTCTGATGGGTGTGTGTGTTAATGGTGAAGGACCTAGATGAACGTCTGTCTCCAGTCAGATTATTGAAGATTATCATGAAATCTAGAGGGGCTATATGTATATAAGGGGAGGCTATATGTATATAAGGGGGGGCTATATGTATATGTGTATTTATCCCTGTGTTTCCTGTCTCTCTGTACCAGTGTATTTATCCCTGTGTTTCCTGTCTCTCTGTGCCAGTGTATTTATCCATGTGTTTCCTGTCTCTCTGTGCCAGTGTATTTATCCCTGTGTTTCCTGTCTCTCTGTACCAGTGTATTTATCCCTGTGTTTCCTGTCTCTCTGTGCCAGTGTATTTATCTCTGCGTTTCCTGTCTCTCTGTACCAGTGTATTTATCCCTGTGTTTCCTGTCTCTCTGTGCCAGTGTATTTATCCCTGTGTTCCCTGTCTCTCTGTACCAGTGTATTTATCCCTGTGTTTCCTGTCTCTCTGTACCAGTGTATTTATCTCTGTGTTTCCTGTCTCTCTGTACCAGTGTATTTATCCATGTGTTTCCTGTCTCTCTGTACCAGTGTATTTATCTGTGTTTCCTGTCTCTCTGTACCAGTGTATTTATCTCTGTGTTTCCTGTCTCTCTGTACCAGTGTATTTATCCATGTGTTTCCTGTCTCTCTGTGACAGTGTATTTATCTCTGTGTTTCCTGTCTCTCTGTACCAGTGTATTTATCCCTGTGTTCCCTGTCTCTCTGTACCAGTGTATTTATCTCTGTTTCCTGTCTCTCTGTACCAGTGTATTTATCTCTGTGTTTCCTGTCTCTCTGTACCAGTGTATTTATCTCTGTTTCCTGTCTCTCTGTACCAGTGTATTTATCTCTGTGTTTCCTGTCTCTCTGTACCAGTGTATTTATCTCTGTGTTTCCTGTCTCTCTGTACCAGTGTATTTATCCATGTGTTTCCTGTCTCTCTGTGACAGTGTATTTATCCCTGTGTTTCCTGTCTCTCTGTACCAGTGTATTTATCTCTGTTTCCTGTCTCTCTGTACCAGTGTATTTATCTCTGTTTCCTGTCTCTCTGTACCAGTGTATTTATCTCTGTTTCCTGTCTCTCTGTACCAGTGTATTTATCCATGTGTTTCCTGTCTCTCTGTGACAGTGTATTTATCTCTGTGTTTCCTGTCTCTCTGTACCAGTGTATTTATCTCTGTTTCCTGTCTCTCTGTACCAGTGTATTTATCTCTGTGTTTCCTGTCTCTCTGTACCAGTGTATTTATCTCTGTGTTTCCTGTCTCTCTGTACCAGTGTATTTATCCATGTGTTTCCTGTCTCTCTGTACCAGTGTATTTATCCCTGTGTTTCCTGTCTCTCTGTACCAGTGTATTTATCTCTGTGTTTCCTGTCTCTCTGTACCAGTGTATTTATCCATGTGTTTCCTGTCTCTCTGTACCAGTGTATTTATCCCTGTGTTTCCTGTCTCTCTGTACCAGTGTATTTATCCCTGTGTTTCCTGTCTCTCTGTGACAGTGTATTTATCCCTGTGTTTCCTGTCTCTCTGTACCAGTGTATTTATCCCTGTGTTTCCTGTCTCTCTGTGCCAGTGTATTTATCCCTGTGTTTCCTGTCTCTCTGTACCAGTGTATTTATCTCTGTGTTTCCTGTCTCTCTGTACCAGTGTATTTATCTCTGTGTTTCCTGTCTCTCTGTACCAGTGTATTTATCCCTGTGTTTCCTGTCTCTCTGTACCAGTGTATTTATCCCTGTGTTTCCTGTCTCTCTGTACCAGTGTATTTATCCCTGTGTTTCCTGTCTCTCTGTACCAGTGTATTTATCCCTGTGTTTCCTGTCTCTCTGTACCAGTGTATTTATCTCTGTGTTTCCTGTCTCTCTGTACCAGTGTATTTATCCCTGTGTTTCCTGTCTCTCTGTACCAGTGTATTTATCCCTGTGTTTCCTGTCTCTCTGTACCAGTGTATTTATCTCTGTGTTTCCTGTCTCTCTGTGCCAGTGTATTTATCTCTGTGTTTCCTGTCTCTCTGTACCAGTGTATTTATCCATGTGTTTCCTGTCTCTCTGTGCCAGTGTATTTATCCCTGTGTTCCCTGTCTCTCTGTACCAGTGTATTTATCCCTGTGTTTCCTGTCTCTCTGTACCA
>NW_023493740.1:92500-100000 GCF_013265735.2 Oncorhynchus mykiss | reverse complement strand
AAAGCTCCCTGGGCGGAAACGGACCACTTAAAGCACGTCTTGACAGAAGTAAGGGCTGTGAGAGGAGCTGCCACCTGACCGAAATTACGGATGAAACGACGATAGAAGTTCGCGAAGCCGAGAAAGCGCTGCAGCTCGACGCGTGACTTAGGGACGGGCCAATCAATGACAGCCTGGACCTTAGCGGGATCCATCTTAATGCCTTCAGCGGAAATAACAGAACCGAGAAATGTGACGGAGGAGGCATGAAAAGTGCACTTCTCAGCCTTCACAAAAAGACAATTCTCTAAAAGGCGCTGGAGGACACGTCGAACGTGCTGAACATGAATCTGGAGTGACGGTGAAAAAATCAGGATATCGTCAAGGTAAACGAAAACAAAGATGTTCAGCATGTCTCTCAGGACATCATTGACTAATGCCTGAAAGACAGCTGGAGCGTTAGCGAGGCCGAAAGGAAGAACCCGGTATTCAAAGTGCCCTAACGGAGTGTTAAACGCCGTCTTCCACTCGTCCCCCTCCCTGATGCGCACGAGATGGTAAGCGTTACGAAGGTCCAACTTAGTGAAAAACCTGGCTCCCTGCAGGATCTCGAAGGCTGAAGACATAAGAGGAAGCGGATAACGATTCTTAACTGTTATGTCATTCAGCCCTCGATAATCTATGCAGGGGCGCAGAGACCCGTCCTTCTTCTTGACAAAAAAAAACCCCGCTCCGGCGGGAGAGGAGGAGGGGACTATGGTACTGGCGTCAAGAGCTACAGACAAATAATCCTCGAGAGCCTTACGTTCGGGAGCCGAAAGAGAGTATAGTCTACCCCGGGGGGGAGTGGTTCCCGGAAGGAGATCAATACTACAATCATACGACCGGTGTGGAGGAAGAGAGGTGGCCCTGGACCGACTGAACACCGTGCGCAGATCGTGATATTCCTCCGGCACCCCTGTCAATCACCAGGCTCCTCCTGTGAAGAAGAGACAGAGGAAACAGGAGGGATAGCAGACATTAAACATTTCACATGACAAGAGACGTTCCAGGAGAGGATAGAATTACTAGACCAATTAATGGAAGGATTATGACAAACTAGCCAGGGATGGCCCAAAACAACAGGTGTAAAAGGTGAACGAAAAATTTAAAAAGAAATGGTTTCGCTATGATTACCAGAAACAGTGAGGGTTAAAGGTAGCGTCTCACGCTGAATCCTGGGGAGAGGACTACCATCCAGGGCGAACAAGGCCGTGGACTCCCTTAACTGTCTGAGAGGAATGTCATGTTCCCGAGCCCAGGTCTCGTCCATAAAACAGCCCTCCGCCCCAGAGTCTATTAAGGCACTGCAGGAAGCTGACGAACCGGTCCAGCGTAGATGGACCGACAAGGTAGTGCAGGATCTTGAAGGAGAGACAGGAGTAGTAGCGCTCACCAGTAGCCCTCCGCTTACTGATGAGCTCTGGCTTTTACTGGACATGAAGTGACAAAATGACCAGCAGAACCGCAATAGAGACAGAGGCGGTTGGTGATTCTCCGTTCCCTCTCCTTAGTCGAGATGCGGATACCTCCCAGCTGCATAGGCTCAGCTCCCGAGCCGGCAGAGGAAGATGGTAGTGATGCGGAGAGGGGGGCAACGGAGAACGCGAGCTCCTTTCCACGAGCTCGGTGACGAAGATCAACCCGTCGCTCAATGCGAATAGCGAGTTCAATCAAGGAATCCACGCTGGAAGGAACCTCCCGGGAGAGAATCTCATCCTTTACCTCTGCGCGGAGACCCTCCAGAAGACGAGCGAGCAAAGCCGGCTCGTTCCAGCCACTGGAGGCAGCAAGAGTGCGAAACTCAATAGAGTAGTCTGTTATGGATCGATTGCCTTGACATAGGGAAGACAGGGCCCTGGAAGCCTCCTCCCCAAAAACAGATCGATCAAAAACCCGTATCATCTCCTCCTTAAAGTCCTGATACTGGTTAGTACACTCAGCCCTTGCCTCCCAGATTGCCGTGCCCCACTCACGAGCCCGTCCAGTAAGGAGAGATATGACGTAGGCGACACGAGCAGTGCTCCTGGCGTAAGTGTTGGGCTGGAGAGAAAACACAATATCACACTGGGTGAGGAACGAGCGGCATTCAGTGGGCTCCCCAGAGTAACACGGCGGGTTATTGATTCTGGGCTCCGGAGATTTGAAAGCCCTGGAAGTGGCCGGTGGATCGAGGCAGAGATGGTGAACCTGTTCTGTGAGGTTGGAGACTTGGGTGGCCAGGGTCTCAACGGCATGTCGAGCAGCAGACAATTCCTGCTCGTGTCTGCCTAGCATCGCTCCCTGGATCTCGACGGCTGAG
This sequence comes from Oncorhynchus mykiss, assembly GCF_013265735.2. Classification (NCBI taxonomy): domain Eukaryota; kingdom Metazoa; phylum Chordata; class Actinopteri; order Salmoniformes; family Salmonidae; genus Oncorhynchus; species Oncorhynchus mykiss. The sequence goes on along the minus strand of NW_023493740.1, from coordinate 97,680 downwards.
TGGAGAGGATCCGAAGTCGCTGGGTCCATTCTTGGTCGGATTCTTCTGTTACGGTGCGTGAATGAGGACCCAAAAGCGAATTAACAAACAGAGTCTCTTTAATGATGAACACACGTGGGCTCAGATGGACAGGTAGATTCCGACAGGACAGGACAAGGTTGCAGCAAACACGATGATAGTCTGGTTCAGGCATGAGACACACAAACAAGAATCCGACAAAGACAGGAGCAGAAACAGAGAGAGATATAGGGACCTAATCAGAGGGAAAAAGGGAACAGGTGGGAAAAGGGGTGAATGAGGTAGTCAGAGAAGACAAGGAACAGCTGGGGGAAAGAGGGACAGAAACGGTAACCTAGTACGACCAGCAGAGGGAGACAGGGTGAAAGGAAAGGACAGAAAGACACAACATGACAATACATGACAAATACAAAATTAAATACAAAATTAATAACAATAAAATGGTAACAGTCTACAGTAAACATTAATAATTATAGTAATAACAATAATAGTAATAATAAGTAAGTTACTGTTTACTATGCAGATGTTATTATTCAGTGTCCCTCAGGCTATGGCAGGAAAATACATATTTGGCTGCAAGAGGAGCCATTGCTCCTTCGCCCATGAGTATTCTTAGTTTTTCCTCTGGGTTCAATTTGTAAAAATGTGGAATATATGTAGTCATTTCTGTGAATAATGAATCTCTTTGTGAGGAATATTTATCACAGTAAAGGAGAAAGTGCATCTCTGTCTCTACCTCCCCTGTCATGCAGTGACCACATACACGCTCCTCTTTGGGTAGCCATGTCTTTTTATGTCTGCCGATTTCTATTGCCAATCGGTGGTCACTCAGCCTGTACTTGGTAAGGATCTGTCTCTGCTTCGTATCTCTGACAGAGTAGAGATAATCAGCCAATTCATATTCTCTGTTTAGGGTCAGATAGCAATTTAGTCGGCTTTGGGATTTTGTTTCGTTTTTCCAGTATTGTAAATATGATTCCTTTGATTGGTTCATGATTTTGCTTATTGGAATTCTTTCTTTTGAAGCAGTGCTGGTGTCAGCTTGGTTGGTGAGGTCCAACACCAGCTGACTGAGAGGGCTCGTTTCTGGGCTCAGCTCTTGGGCTTGAAGTGCTTTAAATTGCAGACTCGAATTTGGACTTGAATTTAGATGTAGCCAAAATTTTAATGATCTTTTCTGTATTTTCATTATTACTGGAAAACGGCCCAATTCTGCCCTACATGCATTAGTTGGTGTATTTCTCTGGACTTGTAGAATTTTCCGACAGAATTCTGCATGTAGGGCTTCAATTGGATGTTTGTCCCACATTTTAAAATCCAGTTTATTGAGTGGCCCCCAAACCTCACTTCCATAAAGTGCTATTGGTAGGATTACACTGTCAAATATTTTAGTCCAAATTCTAATTGGGATGTTGATTTTGAATAATTTCATTTTTATTGCATACATTGCTCTGCGGGCTTTTTCTTTGAGTGCCTTCACTGCCATATTAAAGTTTCCCGATGCAGATATGGTCAGACCAAGGTAGGTGTAATTTTTTGTGTGTTCAATTAAGGTGTTGTTCAGGGTGAATTTTTACATTTGTGTTTCTGACATCTGGGTTTTTTTTGGAAAATCATGATTTTAGTTTTTTGGAAATTTACTGCCAGGGCCCAATTATGGCAATATTGCTCCAGAATATTAATGTTTTGTTGAAGACCTTCTTTGGTTGGTGATAGAAGTACCAAGTCATCAGCATATAGCAGGTATTTCACCTCTGTGTCAAATAGTGTGAGTCCTGGGGCTGGAGATTGGTCCAACATGTCTGCTAATTCATTGATATAAATGTTGAAAAGATTTGGACTCAAATTGCAGCCTTGTCTCACACCTCGACATTGTGAAAAAAATTCTGTTCTTTGGTTTTTGATTTTTATTGCACACTTGTTTTCTGTGTACATACATTTTATTAAGTCATACACCTTACCACCAAGCCCACTTTGTATAATTTTGTAGAATAGCCCTTCATGCCAAATCGAATCAAATGCTTTTTTAAAGTCAATAAAGCAAGCAAAGATTTTGCCCTCTTTTTTTTGGTGGACGTGTTTATTAATTAGTGTGTGTAAGGTGTATATATGGTCAGTAGTGCGATGGTTAGGGAGAAAGCCAATTTGACATTTACTTATTACATTTTTTTCTTGAAGAAAGGTTTGAATTCTTGAATTCAAAATGCTACAGAAAATCTTTCCCAAGTTACTGTTGACGCAAATTCCCCTGTAATTATTGGGGTCTGATTTGTCTCCACTTTTGTGGATAGGGGAGATGAGCCCCTGGTTCCAGACATCAGGGAAGCAGCCAGAAGTTAAAACCATGTTGAACATGTCATGTATTGTCATGTTGTGTCTTGTTTCTGTCCTTTCCCTTCACCCTGTCTCCCTCTGCTGGTCGTTATTAGGTTACCTTTTCTCCCCCTCTTTTCCCCCAGCTGTTCCTTGTCTCCTCCTAACTACCTCGTTCACCCCTTTCCCCACCTGTTCCCTTTTTCCCTCTGATTAGGTCTCTATATCTCTCTCTGTTCCTGCTTCTGTCTTTGTCGGATTCTTGTTTGTGTTAGTCATGCCTGAACCAGACTATCGTCATGTTTGCTGCAACCTTGTCCTGTCCTGTCGGAATCTGCCGGTCCATCTGAGCCTACCTATGTTTCGTCATTAAAGAAACTCTGTTTTGTTAATTCGCTTTTGGGTCCTCATTCACGCCCCGTAACAGAAGAATCCGACCAAGAATGGACCCAGCGACTTCGGATCCTCTCCACTCAGCCGTCGAGATCCAGGGAGCGATGCTAGGCAGACACAAGCAGGAATTGTCTGCTGCTCGACATGCCGTTGAGACCCTGGCCACCCAAGTCTCCAACCTCACAGAACAGGTTCACCATCTCCGCCTCGATCCACCGGCCACTTCCAGGGCTTTCGAATCTCCGGAGCCCAGAATCAATAACCCGCCGTGTTACTCTGGGGAGCCCACTGAATGCCGCTCGTTCCTCACCCAGTGTGATATTGTGTTTTCTCTCCAGCCCAACACTTACTCCAGGAGCACTGCTCGTGTCGCCTACGTCATATCTCTCCTTACTGGACGGGCTCGTGAGTGGGGCACGGCAATCTGGGAGGCAAGGGCTGAGTGTACTAACCAGTATCAGGACTTTAAGGAGGAGATGATACGGGTTTTTGATCGATCTGTTTTTGGGGAGGAGGCTTCCAGGGACCTGTCTTCCCTATGTCAAGGTAATCGATCCATAACAGACTACTCTATTGAGTTTCGCACTCTTGCTGCCTCCAGTGGCTGGAACGAGCCGGCTTTGCTCGCTCGTTTTCTGGAGGGTCTCCGCGCAGAGGTAAAGGATGAGATTCTCTCCCGGGAGGTTCCTTCCAGCGTGGATTCCTTGATTGAACTCGCTATTCGCATTGAGAGACGGGTTGATCTTCGTCACCGAGCTCGTGGAAAGGAGCTCGCGTTCTCCGTTGCCCCCCTCTCCGCATCACTACCATCTTCCTCTGCCGGCTCGGGTGCTGAGCCTATGCAGCTGGGAGGTATCCGCATCTCGACTAAGGAGAGGGAACGGAGAATCACCAACCGCCTCTGTCTCTATTGCGGTTCTGCTGGTCATTTTGTCACTTCATGTCCAGTAAAAGCCAGAGCTCATCAGTAAGCGGAGGGCTACTGGTGAGCGCTACTACTCCTGTTTCTCCTTCAAGATCCTGCACTACCTTGTCGGTCCATCTACGCTGGACCGGTTCGTCAGCTTCCTGCAGTGCCTTAATAGACTCTGGGGCGGAGGGCTGTTTTATGGACGAGACCTGGGCTCGGGAACATGACATTCCTCTCAGACAGTTAAGGGAGCCCACGGCCTTGTTCGCCTTGGATGGTAGTCCTCTCCCCAGGATTCAGCGTGAGACGCTACCTTTAACCCTCACTGTCTCTGGTAATCATAGCGAAACCATTTCTTTTTTAATTTTTCGTTCACCTTTTACACCTGTTGTTTTGGGCCATCCCTGGCTAGTTTGTCATAATCCTTCTATTAATTGGTCTAGTAATTCTATCCTCTCCTGGAACGTCTCTTGTCATGTGAAATGTTTAATGTCTGCTATCCCTCCTGTTTCCTCTGTCTCTTCCTCCTCGAGTGCGCCAGGAGGCGCTCGGTGAGTGGGGGGGTACTGTCATGTATTGTCATGTTGTGTCTTGTTTCTGTCCTTTCCCTTCACCCTGTCTCCCTCTGCTGGTCGTTATTAGGTTACCTTTTCTCCCCCTCTTTCCCCCCAGCTGTTCCTTGTGTCCTCCTAACTACCTCGTTCACCCCTTTCCCCACCTGTTCCCTTTTTCCCTCTGATTAGGTCTCTATATCTCTCTCTGTTCCTGCTTCTGTCTTTGTCGGATTCTTGTTTGTGTTAGTCATGCCTGAACCAGACTATCGTCATGTTTGCTGCAACCTTGTCCTGTCCTGTCGGAATCTGCCGGTCCATCTGAGCCTACCTATGTTTCGTCATTAAAGAAACTCTGTTTTGTTAATTCGCTTTTGGGTCCTCATTCACGCCCCGTAACAGAACAATTTAAGCACAGCATTTTGCAACTCAGGTGTGCTGTTTTTCAGCATTTCATTTCTGATGTTGTCTACACCACAAGCCTTTTTTGATTTAATAGATTTTAGCTTTTCATTTAGTTCTTGTTGGGTTATTGGGTAATCTAATGGATTTTGGTTGTTTTTAATGACTGATTCAAGGATGTTCAATTTTTCTTTAATTTCTAATTGGTTCTGTTGTAAGTCTTTTTGTGGGATGTTTTTGTATAGATTATCAAAGTAAGTTTTCCAAATTCCTACATCTTGTATGGCTAATTCTTGTGGCTTTGTTGTGCTTAAATTGTTCCACATGTCCCAGAACTGATTTTGGTCAATTGCGTTTTCAATTTCATCAAGTGTCTTGTTGGTATAATTCAATTTCTTGCATTTCAGTGTTTGTTTATACTGTTTCAGAGTTTCAAAGTATTCATATCGTAGCTCTGGGTTGTTTTGCTGCTTATGTTTTTTGTTTTACATTTGTCTTAGGTGTTTTCTAATTGTTTTACATTCATTATCAAACCATTTGTCAGAAACATTTTGATTTTTGCTTCTGATGTTGCATTGCTTTGGTTTTCTCAA
>NW_023493740.1:0-87500 GCF_013265735.2 Oncorhynchus mykiss | reverse complement strand
GCGCCCCCTATATCGAAGAAGTTAACTGAACCTGTTTGAACTCGTTACCTGTATAAAAGACACCTGTCCACACACTCAATCAAACAGACGCCAACCTCTCCACAACGGCCAAGACTCTTGTTTTACCTAATGGCAAAGCAGATCTTGAACAATTTATAGCCCTGCTGGAACGTCTTGTCCGATCTAGTTTATCCATCATAGCTGACAGGACATTAGAACTTGTTGTACAAATCATCCGCCAACCCCCCTGGGGCGGAGGGGGTCAGAGAAGGAAACGTGATAGTCTCATGCAATCAGAAATCATAAACAATAAGCAGGCCTATCTCATAAACGTTAACAATCCTGATAATCAGTTATGCTTTGCAATAGGCCTATTACATTTACTCAGGCCTGGATGTACTGATCTAGAAGCTTTACAAATGGCTAGGGAGCTCCATTCGGCTGTAGGTCTATTTATACAGGAGCCTGTGGCTTTCTCTGACAGTTACATTTGAAAGAACCATAGGCTAACTCAGCTCTCTTGAAATTCCAGATCATTCCTCAACCTCATCCTCATATTCTGTACTTTTATGTGCAAAACAACCATTTTTATGGTATTACCAACGTCAGAGCTTTCTTAGGAGAACAATGTGTGTACATCATGTCATTCAGGCTACAGCCGACAGGGGGGGGGGGTGGGGGGGGGGGGGGCACTCTTGTCAGTATAACTGTTCAGTGTGTCAGGATGAAAAATGTCCGATGCGACCCTTACAACTAACACCTTGTGAGGATTGCCATCGTACATGTCGTTCCTCCTACTGCTACAAAAAAAAAACACAAACTTGAAACATGGCATCCCAAGGCATGTAAATCTGTAAGCAGTTGTGACATTAAACAAGAAATGTCCAAAATGCCATTGCAATTGCAACCTTAAAATAGACAACCCCCCCCCCCCCAACCTCACGTATGTGGTATCATACACTGCCTGATCTGTTAAAGGGGCTTTTGAAAAGCAGAGACACTGAAGTGGTTGAAGAAGTGGAACATGGGCGCTGTGTTCAGCCATTGGCTGAAAAGGAACATTCAGAGAAATTTATGTTTTTTGACCCAGAATCAGGGTTTCATTTGCCTGTTTATGTATCTACCTTGACTTGAAAAAGGGTGAAAAGTGGTCGCCAGAGGGCCCAAATTGTGCACTACTCTTTCTAAAACATTTCAGAAAACCCCAGTACAAAAAAAACGTTCATAGCTCACAATTCTACATCCCATGATTCCTATCTCCTTTTGAACCCCTTGATACAACAAGGAGTTGCACCCAGTGGCATAGCCCAAGGTAGAACAGTCTTGTGTTTGGTAGACCCCGCCTTCAACCAGAGATATATTGACAGTTTAACTTTCTTACCCATGAGATTAATTACATTTATTTTATTTTACCGTTATTTTACCAGGTAAGTTGACTAAGAACACATTCTCATGTACAGCAAGGACCTGGGGAATAGTTACAGGGGAGAGGAGGGGGATTAATGAGCCAATTGTAAACTGGGGATTATTAGGTGACCGTGATGGTCTGAGGGCCACATTAGGAAGTTAGCCAGGACACCGGGGTTAACACCACTACTCTTATGATAAGTGCCATGGGATCTTTAATGACCTCAGAGAGTCAGGACACCCGTTTAACGTCCCATCCGAAAGACGGCACCCCCAGTGTCCCAAATCACTGCCCTGGGGCATTGGGATACTTTTTTAGACCAGAGGAAAGAGTGCCTTCTACTGGCCCTCCAACACCACTTCCAGCAGCATCTGGTCTCCCATCCAGGGAAAAACCAGGACAAACCAAGATTGGCTATAATGCCAGAGGCCTTGAGTTTTGAAAACTCTGTGAAAGGAGGGATTCCTCATTTCATCTGAGGACAATCTACATTATATTGAATCTTATCCTGGTCCCGAAATGTACGGGTGTGATCAAATGTCTCCCAAAGAGAGAGAGAGATTCATGACATGGTATGAGACAGTACGTCATAATACCTTTGATTTCCATAAAGAGATGGAATCATACTGTGATGATGATGTGGTTATCCTGCCTGAAGGATGCCTCAGATTCAGAGAAGAGGTAATCAAAGATGCCGGCATTGACCCCTGGAGTTGTACAACTATTGCATCGGCGTGCATGAAAACCTATCGTACACACTTTTTACCTCCAGCATCTATAGCTATTCCATCGCCTGACAACTACCGCCGACAATTCAAGTCAAACTCTAGCGGGTCTATTCAATGGTTGGAGTACTTGTCCCAGGCTAAAAACCTTTTAATTCAACATGCTTTGAATAGAGAGGGAAAAACCATTGGACCTTGTCATGTAGATGGTGCTGAATACTGTATTCTCTCTAGTGGTACTGTATTCTCTCTAGTGGTACTGTATTCTCCTAGTGGTACTGTATTCTCTCTAGTGGTACTGTATTCTCTCTAGTGGTACTGTATTCTCTCTAGCGGTACTGTATTCTCTCTTGTGGTACTGTATTCTCTCTAGTGGTACTGTATTCTCTCTAGCGGTACTGTATTCTCTCTAGCGGTACTGTTTTCTCTCTAGTGGTACTGTATTCTCTCTAGCGGTACTGTATTCTCTCTAGCGGTACTGTATTCTCTCTTGTGGTCCTGTATTCTCTCTAGTGGTACTGTATTCTCTCTAGCGGTACTGTATTCTCTCTAGTGGTACTGTATTCTCTCTAGTGGTACTGTATTCTCTCTAGTGGTACTGTATTCTCTCTAGTGGTACTGTATTCTCTCTAGCGGTACTGTATTCTCTCTAGAGGTACTGTATTCTCTCTAGTGGTACTGTATTCTCTCTAGTGGTACTGTATTCTCACTAGTGGTACTGCATTCTCTCTAGTGGTACTGTATTCTCTCTAGTGGTTCTGTATTCTCTATAGTGGTACTGTATTCTCTCTAGTGGTACTGTATTCTCTCTAGTGGTACTGTATTCTCTCTAGCGGTACTGTATTCTCTCTAGTGGTACATATTCCTCATCCTTTTACACTTGTGTGAATAAGATAGTAGTTTTGGAATTGTTAGGTTAGATTACTCGTTGGTTATTACTACATTGTCGGAACTAGAAGCACAAGCATTTCGCTACACTCGCATTAACATCTGCTAACCATGTGTGACAAATAAAATTTGATGTAGGACTACATCCCAAATGGCACCCTTTTCCCTACATAGTGCCCAATGGGCCCTGGTCAAAAGAAGTGCACTACATAGGGAATAGGGTGCAATTTTGTACACATACGTAGTCTTCTCGGGACCTAGGTGAGCATTTGCATGTTATCCGCTAAAGGAGGAAGTGATTGGCATGTTGAAGTTTCACCTAGGCACAGATCTAGGATCAACTCCCCCTCCCCCAATCCAAACCTTAACTATTGGTGGGAAAAATAAACCCAGAATCAGAGTCTAGGGGTAACTTCACCCTACAGCCTGTCATCTCCATGAGGTGTTGGTTCTACAACTTCACCCTACAGCCTGTCATCTCCATGAGGTGTTGGTTCTACAACTTCACCCTACAGCCTGTCATCTCCATGAGGTGTTGGTTCTACAACTTCACCCTACAGCCTGTCATCTCCATGAGGTGTTGGTACTACAACTTCACCCTACAGCCTGTCATCTCCATGAGGTGTTGGTACTACAACTACACCCTTCAGCCTGTCATATCCATGAGGTGTTGGTACTACAACTTCACCCTACAGCCTGTCATCTCCAAGAGGTGTTGGTACTACAACTTCACCCTACAGCCTGTCATCTCCAAGAGGTGTTGGTACTACAACTTCACCCTACAGCCTGTCATCTCCATGAGGTGTTGGTTCTACAACTTCACCCTACAGCCTGTCATCTCCATGAGGTGTTGGTTCTACAACTTCACCCTACAGCCTGTCATCTCCATGAGGTGTTGGTTCTACAACTTCACCCTATAGCCTGTCATCTCCATGAGGTGTTGGTTCTACAACTTCACCCTACAGCCTGTCATCTCCATGAGGTGTTGGTTCTACAACTTCACCCTACAGCCTGTCATCTCCATGAGGTGTTGGTTCTACAACTTCACCCTACAGCCTGTCATCTCCATGAGGTGTTGGTTCTACAACTTCACCCTACAGCCTGTCATCTCCATGAGGTGTTGGTTCTACAACTTCACCCTACAGCCTGTCATCTCCATGAGGTGTTGGTTCTACAACTTCACCCTACAGCCTGTCATCTCCATGAGGTGTTGGCTCTACAACTTCACCCTACAGCCTGTCATCTCCATGAGGTGTTGGTTCTACAACTTCACCCTACAGCCTGTCATCTCCATGAGGTGTTGGTTCTACAACTTCACCCTACAGCCTGTCATCTCCATGAGGTGTTGGTTCTACAACTTCACCCTACAGCCTGTCATCTCCATGAGGTGTTGGTTCTACAACTACACCCTACAGCCTGTCATCTCCATGAGGTGTTGGTTCTACAACTACACCCTACAGCCTGTCATCTCCATGAGGTGTTGGTTCTACAACTACACCCTACAGCCTGTCATCTCCATGAGGTGTTGGTTCTACAACTTCACCCTACAGCCTGTCATCTCCATGAGGTGTTGGTTCTACAACTACACCCTACAGCCTGTCATCTCCATGAGGTGTTGGTTCTACAACTACACCCTACAGCCTGTCATCTCCATGAGGTGTTGGTTCTACAACTACACCCTACAGCCTGTCATCTCCATGAGGTGTTGGTACTACAACTACACCCTACAGCCTGTCATCTCCATGAGGTGTTGGTTCTAGAACTTCACCCTACAGCCTGTCATCTCCAAGAGGTGTTGGTTCTAGAACTTCACCCTACAGCCTGTCATCTCCATGAGGTGTTGGTTCTAGAACTTCACCCTACAGCCTGTCATCTCCAAGAGGTGTTGGTTCTAGAACTTCACCCTACAGCCTGTCATCTCCATGAGGTGTTGGTTCTAGAACTTCACCCTACAGCCTGTCATCTCCAAGAGGCGTTGGAATTACATGGAATGTGGGACTTGATCCTAGATCAGCGTAGAACCTATTTTGTTTCAGGAAGAACCCTTTTGGGTTCCATATAGAATCCTTTCCACAAAAGGGAACTAGAAAAGTGTTCTACCTGGAACCAAAAAGTGTTCTCCTATGGGGACAGCTAAGGAACCCTTTTGGAACCCATATTTTGAACTATTGAATCAAATCAAATGTATTTATATAGCCCTTGGTACATCAGCTGGTATCTCAAAGTGCTGTACAGAAATCCAGCCTAAAACCCCAAACAGCAAGCAATGCAGGTGTTGAAACATGTTGGCTAGGAAAAACTCCCTAGAAAGGCCAAAACCTAGGAAGAAACCTAGAGAGGAACCAGGCTAAGAGGGGTGGCCAGTCCTCTTCTGGCTGTGCCGGGTGGATATTTTAACAGAACATGGCCAAGATGTTCAAATGTTCATAAATGACCAGCATGGTCAAATAATAGGTCTGGGACAGGTAGCACGTCCGGTGAACAGGTCAGGATTCCATAGCCACCTCGTTATCATCCAGAAGGCGAGGTCAGTACAGGTGCATCAAAGCTGGGACTGAAAAACATCCATCTCAAGTCTATCAGACTGTTAAACAGTCATCACTAACATAGAAAGGCTGCTGCCAACATATAGACTCAAATCACTGTAAAAAAAAGATATACATTAGCAAACATTTCTTAAATCCTGTTCACTTTGTCATTATGGTGTATTGTGTGTAGATAGATGAAAAACATTAAATGAATCCATTTTATAATAAGACTGTAACATGACAAAAAAGTCAAGTGATCAGAATACTTTCCAAATGTGCTGTAGGCATTTTGGCTGAAATGCCTGTAAAAGGAAGAGGAGCAGTAGGCTGCAGGATGTGGGGGGTGTTATTTGTCCCATAGTAGGTCAGTAGTGTTTTAATCTTCATGTTAAGGGCGTGGTTTGGCTTCTGTGGGTTAGTGGCTTGTTCCATAGTAGGTCAGTAGTGTTTTAATCTTCATGTTAAGGGCGTGGTTTGGCTTCTGTGGGTTAGTGGCTTGTTCCATAGTAGGTCAGTAGTGTTTTAATCTTCATGTTAAGGGCGTGGTTTGGCCTCTGTGGGTTAGTGGCTTGTTCCATAGTAGGTCAGTAGTGTTTTAATCTTCATGTTAAGGGCGTGGTTTGGCTTCCGTGGGTTAGTGGCTTTAGAAATGTTCTGTGACACTTTCACTCAGTGGAACTTTAGTTCTAGAATCTAACCAAACCAGTCTCTTCATATACAAGCAGAAGTTATTCATTCCAAAGTTTTCACTACTGAATTGACTGACTTCAATTAAAATTGACCCCAATCATGGCTTGATCAAAAGGTGGCTTTGACATATCCCATACAGCATGAATGGAACATGTACTTGATACTGAATGTCAGTGTTGGGATTCAATTACAGTCAATTCAGGAAGTAAAATTCCAATTCTCTTCAATGAGGAACATTTGGAATTGAATTTGGTTTGTTTTGTGAATTGACTGGACTTGATCCCCCAACCTGCTGAGCATCACTATGGACCTCATATTGCATCATGGCAGCTTGTGAGCCTTGATAATGTAGTTCAATGGCAGTAGGTACAGCTTGTGAGCCTTGATAATGTAGTTCAATGGCAGTAGGTACAGCTTGTGAGCCTTGATAATGTAGTTCAATGGCAGTAGGTACAGCTTGTGAGCCTTGATAATGTAGTTCAATGGCAGTAGGTACAGCTTGTGAGCCTTGATAATGTAGTTCATCGGCAGTAGGTACAGCTTGTGAGCCTTGATAATGTAGTTCATCGGCAGTAGGTACAGCTTGTGAGCCTTGATAATGTAGTTCAATGGCAGTAGGTACAGCTTGTGAGCCTTGATAATGTAGTTCATCGGCAGTAGGTACAGCTTGTGAGCCTTGATAATGTAGTTCATCGGCAGTAGGTACAGCTTGTGAGCCTTGATAATGTAGTTCATCAGCAGTAGGTACAGCTTGTGAGCCTTGATAATGTAGTTCATTGTCAGTAGGCATAATTAGTCGATTGGACTCCGATGATAATTGTTACTTGCTGATTACTGTGATGAATGAGCCAGTAGAGGACTTGCCTTCACCTATCTGATCAAAGAGGGCCTAGGTCACGTGGCAAACTCATTCCACGGAGGGTGTGTTTTTGCTCCTCCCTTGTACTTGATGAAGGTCGCTAATTAGTAAGGAAGTCCCCTCACCTGGTTGTCGAGGGCTTAACAACTAAAACCAGCAGACACAAGGCCCAACATGGAATGACTTGGATACCCCTGGCCTAGGTGCTAGAGGTTGATTTGGAATTGGTCCCATTGCCAAATCAAGCCCTTAACACCAGGACTTTCCAACCAATCTAATGAAGGAAAACAGCCTATTGTTCTTCAGAAAGGCAGGTGATGAGGACCATACAGAAAGCATATTCAGGGCATCATCCAAACTCTTTACCCAGAATATCAAATCAAATTGTATTAGTCACATGCGCCGAATACAACAGGTAGACCTTACAGTGAAATGCGTACTTACGAGCCCCTAACCGACAGTGCAGTTTTAAAAAATATGAATAAGATTCATTAATAACTTATTGGCGCACCGATCCCTTTAGCGGGATCATTTTCGTCAACATCCGCTGAATTGCAGAGCGCCAAATTCAAATTAAATTACTAAAAATATTTAATTTTCATGAAATCACAAGTGCAATATACCAAAACACAGATTAGCTTGTTGTTAATTCATCCTGCATGTCAGATTTAGAAAAAAAGCTTTACAGCAAAAGCAAACCAAGCATTTGTGTGAGGACATCGATCAGTAGACCAAACATTACAAACAGCTAGCAGCAAAGTAGATTGGTCACGAAAGTCAGAAAAGCAATCAAATTAATCGCTTACCTTTGATGATCTTCGGACGTTTGCACTCACGAGACTCCCAGTTACACAATAAATGTTCCTTTTGTTCGATAAAGATTATTTTATATCCAAAAACCTCCATTTGGTTGGGGCGTTTTGTTCAGTAATCCACAGGCTCGTGCAGGTCAAGACGTGCAGACGAAAATTCCAAATAGTATCCGTAAAGTTCGGAGAAACATGTCAAACGGTTTTTATAATCAATCCTCAGGTTGTTTTTAACATAAATAATCGATAATATTTCAACCAGACGGTAAACTTTTCAATACAAGAGAGAAAGCAAATGTCTAGCTACCAGTGTCGCATGCATGAACAAATCTAAGGACATCTGGCAGTCCACTGACGCGACGTGATCAATCTCGCTCCTTTTTCAGAATAAAAGCTTGAAACTATGTCTAAAGACTGTTCACACCCTGTGGAATCTGGTTGATATCCCTTTAAATGGCAGGCAATGGAACAGGGAGGTTTCAAAATAAGTGGCACTTCCTGGTTGAATTTTCCTCAGGTTTTCGCCTGCAATATCAGTTATGTTATACTCACAGACAATATTTTGACAGTTTTAGAGTGTTTTCTATCCTAATCTGCCAATTATATGCATATTCTAGCATCTGGGCCTGAGAAATAGTTAGTTTACTTTGGGAACGTTATTTATCCAAACATAAAAATACTGCCCCCTAGCTTCAAGAGGTTTTAAGAGATAAAAGTAACAAGTAATTAAGAAAGAGCAGTAAAAATTAACAATATATACAGGGGGGTGCCGGTACAGAGTCAATGTGTGGGGGCACCGGTTAGTTGAGGTAGTATGTACATGTAGGTAGAGTTAATTAAAGTGACAATGCATAGATGACAACAGAGAGTGGAAGCGGTGTGGAGAGGGGAGGGGCGGCAATGTAATAATCTGGGTAGCCATTTGACTAGATGTTCAGAAGTCTTATTGCTTTGGAGTAGAAGCTGTTTAGAAGCCTTTTGGAACTAGATTTGGCGCTCCGGTACCGCTTGCTGTGTAGTAGCAAAAGAACAGTGGGGAACTGGGGTGGCTGGGGTCTTGACAATTTTCAGGGCCTTCCTCTGACACCGCCTGGTGTAGAGGTCCTGGTTGGCAGGAAGCTTGGCCCCAGTGATGTACTGGGCCGTTCACACTACCTTCTGTAGTGCCTTGCGGTCGGAGGCTGAACAGTTGCCATACCAGGCCGTGATGCAACCAGTCAGGATGCTCTCGAAGGAGCAGCTGTAGAATCTTTTGAGGATCTGAGGACCAATGCCAAATCTTTTCAGTCTCCTGAGGGGGAATAGATTTTGTCGTGACCACTACATGACTGTAATGCTGTGCTTGGACCATGTTAGTTTGTTGGTGATGTATACCACATCACCAACAAGGAACTTGAAGGAACCAAGGAACTTGAAGCTCTCAACATGCTCCACTGCAGTCCCGTTGATGAGAATTGGGGCGTGCTCCTGTAGTCCACAATCATCTCGTTTGTCTTGATCACGTTGAGGGAGAGGTTGTTGTCCTGGCACCACACGGCCAGGTCTTTGACCTCCACCCTATAGGCTGTCTCATTGTTGTCGGTGATCAGGCCTACCACTGTTGTCGGCACATTTAATGATGGTGTTGGAGTCTTGCCTGGCCGTACAGTCATGAGTGAACAGGGAGTACAGGAGAGGGCTGAGCACGCACCCCTGAGGGGCCCCTATATTGAGTATCAGCGTGGCGGATGTGTTGTTATCTACCCTTACAACCTGGGGATGGCCAGGTTGTAAGTTCCCCAGCATTAAAGTCCCCGGCTACTATGAGCGCCACCTCCGGGTGAGCGTTTTCTCGTTTGCTTATGGCGGAATACAGCTCATTCAATGCTGTCTTAGTGTCAGCCTCAGTCTGTGGTGGTATGTAAACAGCTACAAAGAATATAGATGAAAACTCTCTCGGTAGGTAATGTGGTCTGCAGCTTATCATGAGAAACTCTACCTCAGATGAGCAATGGCTCAAGACTTCCTTAGATATTGTGCACCAGCTGTTATTTACAAAAATACGTACAGTATATCACAAAAGTGACTACATCTCTCACATTTTTGTAAATATTTGAGTATATCTTTTTATGTGACAACACTGAAGAAATGGCACTTTGCTACAATGTAAAGTAATGAGCGTACAGCTTGTATAACAGTGTAAATTTGCTGTCCCCTCAAAATAATTCAACACACAGCCATTAATTGTCTAAACCGCTGGCAACAAAAGTGAGTACACCCCTAAGTGAAAATGTCCAAATTGGACCCAAAGTGTCAATATTTTGTGTGGCCACCATCCTTTTCCAGAACTGCCTTGACCCTCTTGGGCATGGAGTTCACCAGAGCTTCACAGGTTGCCACTGGAGTCCTCTTCCATTCCTCCACGAAGACATCACGGAGCTTGTGGATGTTAGAGACCTTGCACTCCTCCACCTTCCGTTTGAGGATGCCCCACAGATGAGGTGTGTTTGGGGTCGTTATTATGTTGGAATACTGCCCAGCGGCCCAGTCTCCAAAGGGAGGGGATCATGCTCTGCATGATCTATATGTCACAGTGCATGTTAGCCTTCATGGTTCCCTCAATGAACTGTAGTTCCCCAGTGCCGGCAGCACTCATGCAGCCCCAGACCATGACACTCCCACCACCATGCTTGACTGTAGGCAAGACAAACTTGTCTTTGTACTCCTCACCTGGTTGCCGCCACACACGCTTGACACCATCTGAACCAAATAAGTTTATCTTGGTCTCATCAGACCACAGGACATGGTTCCAGTAATCCATGTCCTTAGTCTGCTTGTCTTCAGCAAACTGTTTGCGGGCTTTCTTGTGCATCATCTTTAGAAGAGGCTTCCTTCTGGGACGACAGCCATGCAGACCAATTTGATGCAGTGTACGGCGTATGGTCTGAGCACTGACAGGCTGACCCCCCACCCCTTCAACCTCTGCAGCAATGCTGGCAGCACTCATACATCTAATTCCCAAAGACAACCTCTGGATATGACGCTGAGTAAGTGCACTCAACTTCTTTGGTCGACCATGGCGAGGCCTGTTCTGAGTAGAACCTGTCCAGTTAAACCGCTGTATGGTCTTGGCCACCGTGCTGCAGCTCAGTTTCAGGGTCTTTGCAATCTTCTTATAGTCCAGGCCACCTTTATGTAGAGCATAAATTCTTTTTTTCAGATCCTCAGAGAGTTCTTTGCCATGAGGTGCCATGTTGAACTTCCAGTGACCAGTCAGTATGAGGGAGTGTGAGAGCAATGACACCAAATTTAACACACCTGCTCCCCATTCACACCTGAGACCTTGTAACACTAACGAGTCACATGACACCGGGGAGGGAAAATGGCTAATTGGGCCCAATTTGGACATTTTCACTTAGGGGTGTACTCAGTTTTGTTGCCAGCGGTTTACACATTAATGGCTGTGTGTTGAGTTATTTTGAGGGGACAGCAAATGTACACTGTTATACAAGCTGCACACTCACTACTTTACATTGTAGCAAAGTGTCATTTCAGTGTTGTCACATGAAAAGATATACTCAAATGTTTACAAAAATGTGAGGGGTGTAGTCACTTTTGTGATATACTGTAGACCACCGCCCCTTGTCTTACCAGACGCCGCTGTTCTATCCTGCCGGTACATCGTATAACCAGCCAGCTGTATGTAGATATTGTCGTCGTTCACCACGACTCCGTGACGACTCCGCCACGACTCCGTGAAGCATAAGATGTTACAGTTTTTAATGTCCCGTTGGTAGTTTAATCTTCCCAATAGCTCGTCCATTTTATTGTCCAAAGATTGCATGTTTGCTAGCAGAATTGAAGGGAGAGGGGGGTTATTCGATCACCTCCTACTCCTCAGAAGGCAGTCCGCCCTCCGGCCTCCCTTTCTATGCCTCCTCTTAGCGCAGACCACTGGTGTCGGGGCCTGTTCCCGAGGGAGCCATATATCGTCGTGAAAGAAGAAAAAGGATTCTGCTAGTCCATGGTGAGTAATCGCAGTCCTGATGTCTAGAAGTTATTTTCGGTCTTAAGAGACGGTAGCGACAACATTATGTACAAAAATAGTAAAAACATTCATTACAAACATTAGCTGGTGGTGTTGTAGTTTGCATAGTCTATGTTTTGGCGGTCAGTCTGCCACTATTTTACCCTGTGGTCTGAATAAATGTTCCTTCTCAAGCGAGAGTCAGAACTGCTCAAACTTGAACTCGTCTGACTTTATTTAACTACAAACAGAGGAGGATGTTTGCTCTGGGGTTTCACTGTTTAGAAGACTGAGGGTCAGTTTTCAGAGGAGGGTGTTTGCTGTGGGGTCTTTATGTAGGAGACTGTTGTAGCCTGGACTGGACTGAGTAGTCGGTAACCACACCCACAGCTTTTAAATACGAGCTAGATGGAGGGGACTGGTAGGAGACTGTTGGTGCCTGGACTGGACTGAGTAGTCAGTAACCACACCCACAGCTTTTAAATACGAGCTAGATGGAGGGGACTGGTAGGAGACTGTTGGTGCCTGGACTGGACTGAGTAGTCAGTAACCACACCCACAGCTTTTAAATACGAGCTAGATGGAGGGGACTGGTAGGAGACTGTTGTAGCCTGGACTGGACTGAGTAGTCAGTAACCACACCCACAGCTTTTAAATATGAGCTAGAGGGAGGGGACTGGTAGGAGACTGTTGGAGCCTGGACTAAGTAGTCAGTAACCACACCCACAGATTTTAAATATGAGCTTGTGAAATAACCCTCTCACACACACACCTGCAACACCAGGGTGGGTCTGGAACAGAGGAATAGGGATTAACTTAACATTGGTCTGTCATATCACATCTTTCCTGTCTGTTGGAAGGTTAGAAGATGGCTGTGAATAAGCATATCAAGAAGTCGCTCTTTCTCTTCAATCTACTGTTCTGGGTGAGTCCTATTAACCTGCATTCTTTACTTTAACTATAGTGTTCTCCGTTGGTTTGATGTAGGTTTTTAATCGTGTGTGTGTGTGTGTGTGTGTGTGTGTGTGTGTGTGTGTGTGTGTGTGTGTGTGTGTGTGTGTGTGTGTGTGTGTGTGTGTGTGTGTGTGTGTGTGTGTGTGTGTGTGTGTGTGTGTGTGTGTGTGTGTGTGTGTGTGGTATAGTGATGTTTGTTTGTTTAGTGATCAACTAGTAGCCTAGTACACATAGTAATCCATTTTAAAAGCTATTTACATGTCTGCTATGGAAATGAGATAACATTCAAATGTCTATGGTAACAATGTGTGATCATCATATGACTAAAAAACTTTCATTAAGCCATTAACTCTGACTCTGGAAGGTGTTGTCTTTGCGATGATAGTTTAACAAGCCTTCTCAGTTGCAGGGGTCGTATTCGTTAGTGCACTCCATAGCTAAACGTTTTGCAACATGAAAAATTGCCATTGTTTGCTGAAATTACACTATACAGTACCTCTCTTGTCGAAGACTATACCCCAGTGTTTACTTTGGAAACAGCTCTCATTGCATTTAGCTTAAGTGTTGAGGTTTTCTGGTTTCTGTGTTTTTGAGTCACTGGATGCACGGTTGTGGAATGACGAGATGCAAGTCAGGATGTCACAATCTTTACTGCATGGGTATGCCACTCCAGGCCACAAGGGGTGGCTGTGTGGATGTGGGGACTCATATTTAGAGTTAATCTCAATCAGAATCTTAAAAAAAAAAAAAAATCTTGAACGGAATCTTTCAACTTTTTGAAAGCCAAAATAATCGTCAAATTCATAGTCCAGTCATCGCAGAACGTCTTCAACATAAAAACGTGGGTATACGTTGTAATCTCCCTAAATAATGAGCATTCATTCATATAGCCTTGACATTTAACCCCATGTCTACATGTCCACAGGCCCATACTGTGAGTATGGAATGCTTTCAAACAAATCATTCATCGATGGCTTCTGGAGTCGTTGGGTTGACCAGCTATTTTTTTTTCAATCAAATATTCAATGTATATGTAACCTGTCACTATCAGTTCTGACACCACGGGAGAATCTCTATTTCATTTCCTGGATTCTTCGCATCCTCTCCCCTCTGGATTTAAGAGGAGAGGATCTGAGGAATCAAGTTAATGCAATTGAGATTCCCCCATGAGAATCTCTATTTAATTTCCTGGATTCCTCGCATCCTCTCCCCTCTGGATTTAAGAGGAGAGTATCTGAGGAATCAAGTTAATGCAATTGAGATTCTCCCATGTGGTCTAGAGTCCACTGTTAACCCAGGAAAGATATCCTCATGTGGGGGCTGGATGATGCTGTATCTCCTCTATTGTGATGGTGGTTCAACTGTAGTTCCTCAGAGTTGCCACCAGATGTAGCTAGTGTGTTGTGAATCACAAAATGAATCCACATTGAAGTTGAGTTGACAACAACAACAAGACCTGTTCATTCAATCCCAGTGACATTGAAACGCACTACTTTCTGAAGTTGATTCTAGATAAAATGCTCATGTCATCTCATTTTGTCTTCCAGATCGGTGGCTGCGTCATTCTTGGTGTCTCCATCTACTTCAAAGTGAGCAAGAATGGAAACGTGGTAAGGAAATATCCAGTGTGACACTAAATTAATGACAACACCATCAAAAGCCCTCTTTACACAGTAAAAAATAACACCTTGAAACAAATGCATCCAGTCATATACACCTATTCAGCACATATCTACATGTAAAATGACTGAGTAACTGTCTGTCCCCCTCCCTCAGATAATGGATGAGGCATTTGTAGACCTGCTGATAGCTGTTGGCATCATCATCATCATGGTACTGGGCTTCCTGGGCTGCTGTGGAGCCATTAAGGAAAACCGATGCATGCTCATTCTGGTGAGGGGAAACACACACTCCCTTACAATAGCCAACCCTCACATTTACATTTAAAATGTTACATTGTACACTGCACAGGATAATGCTGTCCCAATAGCCAACCCTCACATTTACATTTAAAATGTTACATTGTACACTGCACAGGATAATGCTGTCCCAATAGCCAACCGCTGAAGCGGTTCTAGGTTCTAACCAAACCAGTCTCTTCATATGCAGTGCATTCGAAAAGTATTCAGACCTCTTGACTTTTTCCACATTTCATGTTACAGCCTTATTCTAAAATATATCAACTTTTTCCCCCCTCAATCTACACACTACTCCATAATGACATCACACTACCCCATAATGACATCACACTACCCCATAATGACATCACACTACCCCATAATGACATCACAATACCCCATAATGACATCACACTACCCCATAATGACATCACAATACCCCATAATGACATCACACTACCCCATAATGACATCACAATACCCCATAATGACATCACACTACCCCATAAAGACATCACAATACCCCATAATGACATCACAATACCCCATAATGACATCACAATACCCCATAATGACATCACAATACCCCATAATGACATCACAATACCCCATAATGACATCACAATACCCCATAATGACATCACACTACCCCATAATGACCTCACACTACCCCATAATGACATCACAATACCCCATAATGACCAAGCCAGGTTAGACATTTTTGCAATTGTGAAAAATAAATATAAATCAGTTACATAAGTCTTCAGACCCTTTACACAGTACTTTGTTGAAGCACTTTTGGCAGCGATTACAAACTTGAGTATTCTTGGGAATGATGCAACAAGCTTGGCAAACCTGTATTTGTGGAGTTTATCCCTTTCTTCTCTGCAGATCCCCGCAATATCTGTTAGGTTGGATGGGGAGTGTTGCAGCTCAGCTATTTTTAGGTCTCTCCAGAGACCACTCAAGGACATTCAGAGACTTGTCCGGAAGCTACTCCTACGTTGTCTTGGCTGTGTGCTTAGGGCTGTTGTCCTGTTGGAGGGTGAACCTTCACCCCAGTCTGAGGTCAGGGGTGCTCTGGAGCAGGTTTTATTCAAGGATCTCTCTGTACTTTGCTCCGTTCATCTTTCCCTCGGTCCTGACTAGTCTCCCAGTCCCTACCGCTGAAAAACATCCCCACAGCATGATGCTGCCACCACCATGCTTCACCGTAAGGATGGTGCCAGATTTCCTCCAGACGTGACTCTTGGCATTCAGGCCAAAGTGGTCAAACTTGGGTTCATCAGACAATAATGTTTCTCATGGTCTGAGAGTCTTTAGGTGCCTGTTAGCAAACTCCAAGCAGGCTGTCATGTGCCTTTTACTGACGAGTGGCTTCCTTCTGGACACTCTACTATAAAGGCCTGGTTGGTGGAGTGCTGCAGAGATTGTTGTCATTCTGGAAGGTCCTTCAACCTCATGGATTGGTTATTGCTCTGACATGGACTGTCAACCGTGGGACCTTATATAGACAGGTGTGTTCCTTTCCAAATCATGTCCAATCAATTGAATTTACCACAGGTTTACCACAAGTTGTAGAAACATCTCAAGGATGATCAATGGAAACAGGATGCACCTGAGCTCATAGCAAAGGGTCTGAATACATATGTAAATAAGATTAGATTTGTTGTTTTTTATAAATGAGCAAAGAATTCTAAACCTGTTTTCTTTTTGCCATTATGGGGTGTTGTATGTAGATGTAACCATGTGGAAAAAGTAACGGCACTGTACCTTCACACAATCATGTATTTAACTTGTTTATACATGTCAGAGATGGTGTCACTTTTGCAAGAGTGACAGTTACAAGTATAAGAAGGCTTTTGGGTGAATATAATGGTTTCCCAGGTCACCTATGGGAATAGACTTCTATGGCATTTTTCACTATTTTTAAACTTGATCAGAATAATCCAGAATCTGTAATCGTCTTTTCTGCTATCCAGGATCAGATCCATCTGGCTGTTTTTCAGCCATTTTTTCCCCTCCAGAAAATAATTGGATCAATCTGATCCAGATGGCAACATATCAAGATCACAGAATCCAGATTTTCAGTGCTTTGAACTGGTCCACACCTCACCATCTAATTGACAGCTTGGGGTACTACTTCACTATTACAGGGACACAGAGATGAGTAAACTACATTCACTAAAATAAGTAAAATTTAAAATGGAGGCTGCAAATCCCTTATAAGGTGCCTTCAGAAAGTATACATTGACGGGAGGGGATGGATCCTTTTTTAAAATGGGATTTCTGTATTTAATTTTCAATAAATGCGCAAATGTGCAAAAATTTGATTTTTTTTAACTTTGCCATTTGTAAGGGTTTTCCTGTGGTGAAGGAGAGGCGGACCAAAACGCAGCGTGGTTATAGTGATTCATGTTTAATAAAAAACGATAAACACGAACACTACAAAACAATAAACGTGGAAAACCAAAAACAGCCCTATCTGGTGCAAAACACAGAGACAGGAACAATCACCCACAAACACACAGTGAAACCCAGGCTACCTAAGTATGATTCTCAATCAGAGACAACTAATGACACCTGCCTCTGATTGAGAACCATACTAGGCCGAAACATAGAAATAACCCAAAACATAGAAAAACAAACATAGACCGCCCACCCAACTCACGCCCTGACCATACTAAATAAATACAAAACAAAGGAAATAAAGGTCAGAACGTGACACCATTATGCCGTATTGTGCATAAATGTGTGGGGATCTATTTAATCCATTTTGAATTCAGGCTGTAACACAATATGTGTAAATATTATTTCACTACATTTGAATCCTGATGATTTTTTTTTTTTTAAAGTTGATATTGGTTTTCCAAATCCTTTTATGAAGGATCAGAGTATCATTTCAGTTTTGAAAATTCCAATTCTAACATTTTAATCTGATATGTTAAATCCAGGTAACTGTTCCCTGGCCTCAATGGGACTAACTGGACAAATAACATGTGGTGGGCATATCATGTGAGCGTTTGTTTGTTTCAGTTCTTCATCGGGCTGCTCCACATCTTCATCCTCCTGTTCATCGCCGGAATCCTGGGAGCTGTCGGAGAGAAGAACGTAAGGAGGAAACCCTCACTGGTTGAATCAGCGTTGTTTCCACATGTCAATGAAATTATGTTGAACCAACGCCTTTAGTGAGAGGTCTAATGCTTTAATATTTAATCATTTCTGCCCTCCAAATTCAGATTTGTTATATAAAGAGGCCCTTTTCATTTTGTCTGGCTCGCCATTCCATATAAAATGTAATATTGTTTGTTCATATAATTTAAAAAGCAGGTCACTAGGTGTAGGAAAAACTATAAGCAAATAGGTCAACTGTGATATGACTAACGAGTTAATCGGGATGATTTTTCCACAAATAGACAGGTATTTTCCTTTCCATGGTAGCAAGATCTTATCTATTTTTCTAACTTTCTATAAAAATGTATACCGAGTATGTCCACATCTCCGTCAGACCATTTAATTGGTAAACTAGACGGTACTGTAAAATTTGCATTTTTTTAGTGATCCAATATGTGATATAGTACACTTATCATAATTTGGTTTTAATCCAGAGAGGACAGCAAAAGTATCTAGATCCTCTATGAGGCCGTGGAGAGATTATAATTGTGGTTTTAAAATAAAACATGAATCATCAGCGTACAATGACACCTTACTTTTTAAGCCACGGATTTCTAATCCCTTAATATTATTGTTGGATCTGATTTTTAACAACTAACATTTCGATGGCAATAATAAATAGATATGCCGATAGTGGACAACCTTGTTTTACTCCTCTAGACAGTTCAAACCTTTCTGAGATGTAGCCATTATTTACTATTTTACACCATGGGTTACTATACATAACCTTAACCCATTTTATAAGAGATTCCCCAAAATTGAAATATTCTAGGCATTTATATATATATATATAAACTCCAGTCGTACTTTATCAAAAGCCTTTTCAAAATCAGCTGTGAAAACTAGGCCTGGTGTCCTCGATATTTCATAGTATTCTATTGTTTCCAGTACTTGTCTTGTATTATCTCCAATGTATCGTCCATGTAAAAAACCTGTCTGATTAGGATGAATAATATCTGACAATACTTGTTAATTCTATGCACCAAGCATTTTGCATCACAACACTGAAGTGTAAGAGGCATCTAATGTTTTCAATGGACTGGATCTTTATATATACCATTTGGGTCCTGTTTCAGTAATAATGATATCAGACCTTCTTGTTGCGTGTCTGATAATCTACCATTTATATCGGAGTGGTTAAAACATGCTAATAACGGTCCTCTGAGTATATCAAAGTAAGTTGATATACTCCAGCCCTGGAGTTTCCTTTGTATACTTCCACTGGTATGCCATCCAGCCCTGGAGTTTTCCCAGCCTTAAAGGCTTTAATTGCATCAATAAGTTCCTCTTCTGTAATTTGGCCTTCACATGAGTCTTTCTCTACAGATGTTAATTTTACATTATTATTAGGAAAAAAATCAATACAATTAGTTTCAGTAAATTGTAAATTGCCTCTTCCTGGCTCAATAATTATTGGTTTGTTTAGTTGTTTAGTTGGGTCCAATTCAATCGGCTACAAATGTTATTGGATAATTTTGTCGACAGGAGGAAAGGCTAACTCCTGACCCCAGCGTTGACCACACTGAGTTGTGCAAAATTGCAAAAGGACGCAAAGGGTACTCAAAGGTAAGCAGAGAATCACTTATTATTAATAAAATACTATTTAGAAGACGGTTTTCAAGGAAGATGGATTTACATGGTATAAAGAAAACAAATCAATGAACGTACATTACACTGCCACTACCGCTATATACTGCATTACCGCTATATTACCACTACTTTACACTACCACTACCCGTACACTGCCACTACCGCTATATACTGCATTACCGCTATATTACCACTACTTTACAGTACCACTACCCGTACACAGCCACTACTTTACAGTAGCACTACCCGTACACTACCACTACTTTACAGTCCCACTACCCGTACACTGCCACTACTTTACAGTACCACTGCCCATACACAACCACTACTTTACAGTACCACTACCCGTACACAACCTCTACTTTACAGTACCACTACCCGTACACAGCCACTACTTTACAGTACCACTACCCATACACAGCCACTACTTTACAGTACCACTACGTACACTAACACTACATTACACTAACACTACATTACATTACCACTACCATCACACTACATTCCAGTACTGTACATCAAAGTCCTATAAACAGAACCTGTACAGGGAACTGATCTACAGCCACATGAAACCATAGAGGGTTCCAGGATGATACAATGTACGAACCGCAAAGCAGCGTCTTCGTACAGTCACCTTGACCTGGTGTTAACTAGTGTTGACTGTTGGCTTTGTCCTCTGCAGCCTTATGCCAAGTTTATGACTTTCTTCATCGCGTCTCCTTTTAGTATGGCAGTCTTGACGGTAAGAATCCAATCTCTATAACAAAGCCTCTATTAATACATTATATTATGTATGTATAACAATGCCTCTATTAATACATTATATTATGTATGTATAACAATGCCTCTATTAATACACTATTATACATAACAAAGCCTCTATTAATACATTATATTATGCATAACAACGCCTCTATTAATACACTATTATACATAACAAAGCCTCTATTAATACATTATATTATGTATGTATAACAAAGCCTCTATTAATACATTATATTATGCATAACAACGCCTCTATTAATACATTATATTATGTATAACAACGCCTCTATTAATACACTATATTATGCATAACAACGCCTCTATTAATACATTATATAATGTACTGTACCGGTCATATAAATGGAATACATTTGTATTGTTCCAGTCACTGTTCAGTACTGGTCTGTTTCATCTTCACTAACTCTTACTTTATGGCTGTTCTCATTGGCATTAAGATGGATATGTGCAATTCACTCTGTCACTGTTCAGTACTTAGTGACTGTATCCTGGTCTCAGATCTGTTAGCACCTTCTTGGCAACGCCGATGGCTGTTTGTCATTGCCAATTAACAACCTGTTGGCAAGACTGTACAAATGGATCTGGAACCAGGCTAGACACCACAAACTGATGTGGGACCGGGCTATAGCCTGGTAGTGAATGGGTTGTGACGTACCTGTTTTGTGTTTCAGCTCTTTGGAATGGCCTTCACCATGACCCTGTACTGCCAGATTGAGAAGAGGGACGCCAACACTGCCTAAAGCAGCAACACGTGGTACCACTTGATCTGGGGTTGTGGTCAAGGTGAATTAGAAGTCATCAATTCAGGAAGTCAACTGAAATTACAATACAATAAATGAAGAAGAAAAAAAAACGATCTATTTTCAATGATTTCTCAAACTGAAAAGCAGAAGTTATTTATTCCAAGTTTTTTTTACATTAGCAGTGTTAAATACAATTCACTTCCTCAATTGACTGGCTTCAATTCAAATGGACCCCGATCATGACTTGATCAAAAGCTGGCTTTGACATGTCCCATACAGCATGCTTGGAACATGTATTTGATACTCAACTTTGGGGTTCAAATCTAGTCCATTCAGGAAGTACACTGAAATTCCAGTTCTCTTCAATCAGGAACATTTTGGAATTAGGTTTGCTTTGTGAATGGACTGGACCCCCAACCTGCTGAACTATGGACCACAATGCATCATGTGTTTCTCCATCATTTACCTGCATCAAATGATGCTCTGATTTAGATTTCAGATCTTTGTTAAAATTATGGCAGTTTCTTCACTTGTGAAGTTGGTTGATCCATATGTCATTGAACATGAATTAGTGTTTTTTTCTTTAAAGGAGCTCTGTCATTGTACTGCTCTACGTCTCTCTCTGAATGGAGGGCTTCGCTGTCCATACACTGAACTGTGTATTATTCATGCTGAAATGTTGAACTTTTTCCCCCCGTTTTATTGCTATCATCTCGTAGATATTAAAGTCTGACGGTAAATATTGATCACGCTGTATATACATTTAACCTGTTGTATATTTGAGTTGTATAATGATTGCAGTACATGTCAGAATGTCTTCTGTTCAAGGCCTGTGACCAATGTCTTTATGGATGTTCCCCTTTTTTGAGGCACATCAGAAATAAAGAAGTAGTAACTCAATTGGTTTCCTCATTTGCATCCCCGCCTCCAGCCCGCCTCTTCAGAGAACAACTTTGACTCATTAAGAAATCCAGTCTTAAACTCAGAAGGAGGGCTGAGTTACGTAATAGATCTAGGTTCAGTTACATAATAGATCAGATTTCATGGACGGTGGGGGAGATCTGATCGTAGGTCAGATTACATGGACGGTGGGGGGGGAGATCTGATCCTAGGTCAGATTACATGGACGGTGGGGGGAGATCTGATCCTAGATCAGATTACATGGACGGTGGGGGGAGATCTGATCCTAGGTCAGATTACATGGACGGTGGGGGGGAGATCTGATCCTAGGTCAGATTACATGGACGGTGGGGGGGAGATCTGATCCTAGATCAGATTACATGGACGGTGGGGGGAGATCTGATCCTAGATCAGATTACATGGACGGTGGGGGGAGATCTGATCCTAGATCAGATTACATGGACGGTGGGGGGAGATCTGATCCTAGATCAGATTACATGGACGGTGGGGGGGAGATCTGATCCTAGGTCAGATTACATGGACCTGGGTTGTATTCGTTAGGCACCAAACTGAAGACAGATAACAAACTGGGAGGGACTAACTGAACCTGTCCAATAAGAAACACTTAGGTTTTTATTTTTTATATGTGCATTATATATGTGTACCAATGAACACCAACCTGATGTCTAAGAGGAACTCTGTAAAATCACTGTCAAGACACTTGTCGGTTACAGGAAATGACATAAAACCCAGAGTTCTTCCTTCAATGCACATTCTCTCAGAGACCGAGTCAGAGGTGAGACCAGAGCTGCAACATGTGTTGTTCCTGCTCTATTAGAGGCTGGCTGATTTTCTTCACAATCCTACAAGTGGTAACGCAACACTTAAATATTATGTTATTGTGTTGGATTTATTTTTAATCTATCAATAACGGAAACTATTTTTAATACATCTAAAAAATGGTGTCCAATATTATGAATATATTAATTTTATTATCGTTTTTCTCCCTAAATGTATTTTTCTTCAGATTGGTGGCATGAGTTTCATTGTCACCCCTTGGAAGTATTACAGGAGCAGAGAAAATGTAAGTAACATTTTCTAACCTGTTATTTTCCACTTGTAGTAACTGCATTGGAACAAACTACTACTACTAAAGTGTTGATTTCACTGTGTGTTAATGTTGAAGGACCTAGATGAACGTCTGTCTCCAGTCTGATGGGTGTGTGTTAATGTTGAAGGACCTAGATGAATGTCTGTCTCCAGTCTGATGGGTGTGTGTTAATGTTGAAGGACCTAGATGAACGTCTGTCTCCAGTCTGATGGGTGTGTGTTAATGTTGAAGGACCTAGATGAACGTCTGTCTCCTGTCTGATGGGTGTGTGTTAATGTTGAAGGACCTAGATGAACGTCTGTCTCCAGTCTGATGGGTGTGTGTTAATGTTGAAGGACCTAGATGAATGTCTGTCTCCAGTCTGATGGGTGTGTGTTAATGTTGAAGGACCTAGATGAACGCCTGTCTCCTGTCAGATGGACTATCTTCACAGCAGGTGTGGTCTCCTTTCTCCTTGGCATCACGGGTCTGCATGGAGCTCGTAAGAAGAACAAGAACTTCCTGATCACGGTACGCTCAGTTCTTAAAGGGGCAATCTGGGATTCAAACATTGCCATCATCCTGATGCTATTTTGTAAACCGCTGAGGGATGGGGCTTGAAAAATGTAACCACTCTCAAACCTGGAAGATGGTTGAACTGAGCTCCTGAGGCTTTATAAGTTATATTCTTCAATAATAAATAGCTACATAGTGTTAATTTAAAAGTCCAAAAACCGATGGCTCAATCCCAGATATCCCCTGTATTAAAGCCAAAATCTCATTGGTACAATCAACAAGTGAAATACTTATTATTTGACCCGTTCAACTAAGACCAAGTCAAGTACATCATGGGGTACAGTGTACTGCCCCAAAATATATAATGTTTATTGTTTTCTTTACTCATGGGGTGATGCAGTATTCAGTTGGATCTTGTCTGCGATGCTTTGGACTGGGGTTTCTGACCTACTACCTTCCACCACAGGTAGGACAGAATTACAGGTTCAAGTCCATAAAAATGTAATTAAACAAATGTTTAAAAACAACGTTGGTATTTAATTAATTCTGTGTCCAATCCCTCCCCCCCCCCCAGCTTCCAAATATGATCAAAGCCTGGTATGAAGGGTACATCCCGTTGCACACAAATGGAAGAGATGTGGTACCAGGACTGATGCAACTGCAAATCATTGTAAGTTATTATCTAACAGGATGTGTTTTTTTTAATAATCAGTTAAACTGGTCTAAACTAGATCTTAAGAAACCATCCACACCCATGTCATTAAATGTTTCACTTTAATCAACAACAACAACAACAACAACAACAACAACAAACAATCAGAAAAACTGATAGGTTGTCCCGAAAGTACTTTTCAAATAATTCTGTTAAATATTGAATTAAATTTGAATTGCCTTGCCGTTCGTCTTGTTTCTTGTTTCACTCTTCTTAAAACTCTGAACAGGGTGAATGCTGTGGATTGTTCCATGGGTATAAAGATTGGGGTTCTCCTGTCCCCTCCTCGTGTACATGCTATCCTCTCCGACAAGGGTCCTGTGTTTTTACTGAGGTCAGACTGGGTCTTACATGTACAGAAATTACACTGGGGCTGTCTGTACATTCACTGTATACTTGTATGGACTGAACACTGAAATTTGTGTATTTTCTCCCTGTATACAGCATGGCTTTGTTTACAAACAAGTGAGTGTTGGTTTTCCTATACGTACAGTAGTCTAGTTAGTCTAATTTAATAGCTAAACATAACATAGAGCTGTTGGTGTTATTATTCCTTGTGTAATTCCTTTGTTGGTATTATTTCAGCCTTGTATGGATCTAATTGTGAAGATTTACATGGACATGAATATTGTGAGGAACACCTGTATTTTCTACGTGGTCGTTACGGTGAGTAGAATAGCACAACCAGTCTGAGGTCCTGAGAGCTCTGGACAAGGTTTTTATCAAGGATCACTCTGTGCTTCTTTTTTTTTTGTGGGGGGCGGCTCCCGAGTGGCACAGCAGTCCTATGCACTGCATGAGTGCTAGAGGTGTCACTACAGACCCTGGTTCGATTCCAGGCTGTATCACAACCAGACGTGATTGGTTTCCCCATATAGCGGCGCACATTTGACCCAGCGTCGTCCGGATTAGGGTTTGGCTGGGGTAGGCCGTCATTGAAAATAAGAATTTGTTCTTAACTGACTTGTCTACTTAAAAAAAATACAAAACTTTGCTCCGTTCATCTTTCCCTCAATCCTGACTAGTCTCCCAGTCCCTGCCACCATGTTACAGATCGCATTCACACTTCTCCAGAAGTTGCATTGTATGCATGTACGTTCTCACCATAAAACCAGGACGTTGAATCATTCTAATAAGTTAGGTTTAAATCAAATTCTACAAAAAAACAAGCAATCTGTTTGTTTCTTCAACAACAACAAATACATGTAAAATGTAGCCTAATGATATCATAAAATAAGACATGACGTAATGCTGTTGAACCTTTGTTACCTAGGCCTAGGGTAAGGGTTTTTGGATACAAAATAAATTTAAAAATAAATATGAAAATAAACAATTGTTACAAGAAAAATAACTTCTAAATACGAGGTTCACAGGTATTCACCAAGATGTTCAACTGTCGTTTCATGATGGGCATTGACACATGTAGTCCACATCCTGGAGGGGGTTTTACACACGTCGCCTACATCCTGGAGGGGGTTTTACACACGTCGCCTACATCCTGGAGGGGGTTTTACACACGTCACCTACATTATGGAGGGGGTTTTACACACGTCGCCTACATTATGGAGAGGGTTTTACACACGTCACCTACATCCTGGAGGGGGTTTTACACACGTCACCTACATTATGGAGGGGGTTTTACACACGTCACCTACATTATGGAGGGGGTTTTACACACATCCAAAACAGGAGCTGCAGTGCTAAAATAATGTAGGTCTGCCTACAACACATAGATACAAAGGTAATATAATGTAGGTCTGTCTACAACACATAGATACAAAGGTAATATAATGTAGGTCTGTCTACAACACATAGATACAAAGGTGAAATAATGTAGGTCTGTCTACAACACATAGATACAAAGGTGATATAATGTAGGTCTGCCTACAACACATAGATACAAAGGTGAAATAATGTAGGTCTGTCTACAACACATAGATACAAAGGTGATATAATGTAGGTCTGTCTACAACACATAGATACAAAGGTGATATAATGTAGGTCTGTCTACAACACATAGATACAAAGGTGAAATAATGTAGGCCTGTCTACAACACATAGATACAAAGGTGATATAATGTAGGCCTGTCTACAACACATAGATACAAAGGTAATATAATGTAGGCCTGTCTACAACACATAGATACAAAGGTGATATAATGTAGGTCTGCCTACAACACATAGATACAAAGGTAATATAATGTAGGTCTGCCTACAACACATAGATACAAAGGTGAAATAATGTAGGTCTGCCTACAACACATAGATACAAAGGTGAAATAATGTAGGCCTGTCTACAACACATAGATACAAAGGTAATATAATGTAGGCCTGCCTACAACACATAGATACAAAGGTGAAATAATGTAGGCCTGTCTACAACACATAGATACAAAGGTAATATAATGTAGGCCTGCCTACAACACATAGATACAAAGGTAATATAATGTAGGTCTGTCTACAACACATAGATACAAAGGTAATATAATGTAGGCCTGCCTACAACACATAGATACAAAGGTAATATAATGTAGGCCTGCCTACAACACATAGATACAAAGGGAATATAATGTAGGCCTGCCTACAACACATAGATACAAAGGTAATATAATGTAGGCCTGCCTACAACACATAGATACAAAGGTAATATAATGTAGGCCTGCCTACAACACATAGATACAAAGGGAATATAATGTAGGCCTGCCTACAACACATAGATACAAAGGGAATATAATGTAGGCCTGCCTACAACACATAGATACAAAGGTAATATAATGTAGGCCTGCCTACAACACATAGATACAAAGGTAATATAATGTAGGCCTGCCTACAACACATAGATACAAAGGTAATATAATGTAGGCCTGTCTACAACACATAGATACAAAGGTAATATAATGTAGGCCTGCCTACAACACATAGATACAAAGGTGAAATAATGTAGGTCTGTCTACAACACATAGATACAAAGGGAATATAATGTAGGTCTGCCTACAACACATAGATACAAAGGTGAAATAATGTAGGTCTGCCTACAACACATAGATACAAAGGTAATATAATGTAGGTCTGTCTACAACACATAGATACAAAGGTAATATAATGTAGGCCTGCCTACAACACATAGATACAAAGGTGAAATAATGTAGGTCTGCCTACAACACATAGATACAAAGGTAATATAATGTAGGTCTGTCTACAACACATAGATATATAATGTAGGTCTGCCTACAACACATAGATACAAAGGTAATATAATGTAGGCCTGCCTACAACACATAGATACAAAGGTAATATAATGTAGGCCTGCCTACAACACATAGATACAAAGGTAATATAATGTAGGCCTGCCTACAACACATAGATACAAAGGTAATATAATGTAGGTCTGCCTACAACACATAGATACAAAGGTAATATAATGTAGGTCTGCCTACAACACATAGATACAAAGGTAATATAATGTAGGTCTGCCTACAACACATAGATA
This sequence comes from Oncorhynchus mykiss, assembly GCF_013265735.2. NCBI lineage: Eukaryota > Metazoa > Chordata > Actinopteri > Salmoniformes > Salmonidae > Oncorhynchus > Oncorhynchus mykiss. The sequence goes on along the minus strand of NW_023493740.1, from coordinate 59,737 downwards.
CAAAGGGAATGTCACTGTTCTGCTCCTATCAACCTTGATAATTTAAGGAAGCTTCGCTGATTAAGATGCCTTTCCAAGCAGTCTCACAAGCCAAACACTTTATTGACGGCCATGACTAGCCTTCTTAATTACATTGGGCAGGGAAAAAAAAGAGAACAGCCTTCATTGAGAGGAAGGGAAGATATGCTTGATTTTTAATAAAATCAGTATTAAACAACACATCTGTTTACAATATACAAGCCATATCTTATAGGTTGAAAATAAAACCCATTTCAATTGTCTCTTACTTGCAGGCCATTGTAATGCTTCTGGCGTTGGTAATGACCCGTAGAATCCAAGAAGCCTCCTCGACTGAGGTGACCATGGATCTTAGCTATAGAAACGCACCCAACATGGAAATGGCAACTACTCCTCAAGCTCCTCCCATGCTGCCTGCCATACAAGCTCCTCCCATGCTGCCTGCCACACAAGCTCATCCCATGCTGTCTTCAACACAAGCTCCTCTTCATGCCAGCTCTTATTACCAGCCACCTCCTCCGTACCAGTACGATGGGAAACACTAGAGGGACGTGACTGACCTGCGAACCCATGTTGAATTTCCTCATTGGTTACAACTGGACCAGGGTTGGGTTTAAGGCTAGGGTTAAAGTTAGGGTTGGGGTTAAGGTTAGGGTTGAGGTTGGGGTCAGTTTTAACGTTTGCCTTCATTGGACTGCCAATGTGTTGCACCCCAATATGCCTTAGTAAAGGCTGAGCACACAGGTCTTCCTCGGTACCAATTTGTTTGTGGTGTTCTGGAAGTAACGTGGCCGAGGGAAGGGGCCCATTTCATTGTCAAACAATCACCCACGTGAATCACCCGTTTTCCTGTCTGGTAACTCCTCTAACATCAAATAAACTCCTTTTCTAAAGTTGTAAACTCTACTGTTTTATTCAGTTAATCATTTGTTGTCTTTCAGTGATGTGTATGAAGGGTTAATGTTTTCATGTTTCTTGTGGAGGTTGTCAGGGCTGCTTTGTTATTGCCCATCATCCTGTTCAACAGTATTGTGCCTCACATGCAGGTATACGCAGTACGTGCAGATCAGTGCTGTAAAAAAGACCAAACCACAGTACTTTGTTTCAGAGGAATGGAAAGCAATGCTTGTCGTGAGAAAATAAACCACAAGAGTGTAGATGGGACAAACAAGGGTCTTCCAACTATTGAAAAAGCCCCTTTGTTTTTACTCTGTTTAAATGTATGACTTTGTTACCGAACTGCAACCTGGCGGAAGTTATTACTATGGTCATAATAAAATGCAGGACTTCATCCTAAATTGTACCCTATACCCTACATAGTGCCCAATTGGCCCTGGTCAAAAGTAGTGTACTATATAGGGTGTCATTTGGGATGCAGGTGTACTCTTTGTGTAACTTAGCATTTGCATGTTTTCCAATGAAGAAGGAAGTGGTTGGAATGTTGACTGACATCTCGCTCAGGGTGAAGTTTCCCCTAGGTACAGATATAGGATCAGGTCCCCCTCCCCCAATCCTAACCTTAACCATTGGTGAGGAAAATGCTAAACAGACCCAGGATCGGAGTCTCGGGGTAACTTCAACCTACAGCCTGCAATCTCTGTGAGGGACACACTCCAACACTCCGACATCATTTACAAACAAAGCATTTGTGTTTAGTGAGTCCACCAGATCAGAGGCATTAGAGATAACCAGGGACGTTCTCTGTTTAGTGAGTCCACCAGATCAGAGGCATTAGAGATAACCAGGGACGTTCTCTGTTTAGTGAGTCCACCAGATCAGAGGCATTAGAGATAACCAGGGACGTTCTCTGTTTAGTGAGTCCACCAGATCAGAGGCATTAGAGATAACCAGGGACGTTCTCTGTTTAGTGAGTCCACCAGATCAGAGGCAGTAGAGATAACCAGGGACGTTCTCTGTTTAGTGAGTCCACCAGATCAGAGGCATTAGAGATAACCAGGGACGTTCTCTGTTTAGTGAGTCCACCAGATCAGAGGCATTAGAGATAACCAGGGACGTTCTCTGTTTAGTGAGTCCACCAGATCAGAGGCATTAGAGATAACCAGGGACGTTCTCTGTTTAGTGAGTCCACCAGATCAGAGGCATTAGAGATAACCAGGGACGTTCTCTGTTTAGTGAGTCCACCAGATCAGAGGCATTAGAGATAACCAGGGACGTTCTCTGTTTAGTGAGTCCACCAGATCAGAGGCATTAGAGATAACCAGGGACGTTCTCTGTTTAGTGAGTCCACCAGATCAGAGGCATTAGAGATAACCAGGGACGTTCTCTGTTTAGTGAGTCCACCAGATCAGACGCAGTAGTTATGACTAGAGATGTTCTCTGTTTAGTGAGTCCACCAGATCAGAGGTTGTAGAGATAACCAGGGACGTTCTCTGTTTAGTGAGTCCACCAGATCAGAGGCAGTAGAGATAACCAGGGACGTTCTCTTGAATTGGACCATTTCCTGTCCCTCTAAGCATTCAAAATGTAATGAGAACTTTTGGGTGTCAGGGAAAATGTTTGGAGTAAAAAGTACAGCATTTTCTTTAGGAATGTAATGAAGTAAAAGTTATCCAAAATATAAATAGTAAATGTGAAGTACAAAAAACAACTTAAGTAGTACTTTAAAGGTTTTTACTTTAAAAAAAAAAATATATATATATATATATATTTCACCTTTATTTAACCAGGTAGGCCAGTTGAGAACAAGTTCTCATTAATAACTGCGACCTGGCTAAGATAAAGCAAAGCAGTGCGACACAAACAACAACATAGAGTTACACATGGAATTTTAACAAGCGTACAGTCAATAACACAATACAAAAAAAAAGAATAAAGTCTATATACAGTGTGTGCAAATGGTTTGAGGAGGTAAGGCAATACATAGGCCATAGTAGCAAGTCATTATAATTTAGCAAATTAACACTGGAGTGATAGATGTGCAGATGATGATGTGTAGGTAGAAATACTGGTGTGCAAAAGAGCAGAAAAGTAAATAAAAACAAATATGGGGAGGAGGTAGGTAGATTGGGTGGACTATTTACAGATGGACTATGTACAGCTGCAGTGGTCAGTTAGCTGCTCAGATAGCTGATGTTTAAAGTTAGTGAGGGAAATATAAGTCTCCAGCTTCAGTGATTTTTGCAATTCGTTCCAGTCATTGGCAGCAGAGAACTGGTAGGAAAGGCGGGCCAAAGGAGGTGTTGACTTTGGGGATGACCAGTGAGATATACCTGCTGGAGCACATGCTGCGGGTGGGTGTTGTTATTGTGAACAGTGAGCTGAGATAAAGCAGAGCTTTACCTAGCATAGACTTATAGATGACCTGGAGCCAGTGGGTCTGGCGACAAATATGTAGCGAGGGCCAGCCGATTAGAGCATACAGGTCGCAGTGGTAGGTGGTATATGGGGCTTTGGTGGCAAAACGGATGGCACTGTGATAGACTGCATCCAGTTTGCTGAGTAGAGTGTTGGAGGCTATTTTGTAAATGACATCGCTGAAGTCGAGGATCGGTAGGAGAGTCAGTTTTACTATGGTATGTTTGGCGGCGTGAGTGAAGGAGGCTTTGTTGCGGATTAGAAAGCTGATTCTAGATTTAATTTTTGACTTGGGACGTTTAATATGAGTCTGGAAGGAACGTTTTCAGTCTAGCCAGACACCTAGGTATTTGTAGTTGTCCACATATTCTAAGTCAGAACCGTCCGGAGTAGTGATGCTAGTCAGGCGGGCGGGTGAGGGCAGTGAACGATTGAAAAGCATGCATTTAGTTTTACTAGAATTTAAGAGCAGTTGGAGGCCACGGAAGGAGTGCTTTATGGCATTGAAGCTCGTTTGAAGGTTTGTTAACACAGTGTTCAAAGAAGGGCCAGATGAATACAGAATGGTGTCGTCTGCGTGGAGGTGGATCAGGGAATCACCCGCAGCAAGAGCGACATCGTTGATATATACAGAGAAGAGAGTAGGCCCGAGAATTGAACCCTGTGGTACCCCCATAGAGACTGCCAGAGGACCGGACAACAGGCCCTCCGATTTGACACACTCTGTCTGAGGAGTAGTTGGTGAACCAGGCAATGCAGTCATTTGAGACACCAAGGCTGTTGAGTCTGCCGATAAGAATACGATGATTGACAGAGTCAAACGCCTTGGCTAGGTCGATGAAGACGGCTGCACAGTACAATCTTTTATCGATGACGGTTAGGATATCGGTTAGTACCTTGTGCGTGGCGGAGGTGCACCTGTGACCAGCTCGGAAACCGGATTGCACAGCGGAGAAGGTACGGTGGGATTCAAAATGGCCAGTGATCTGTTTATTAACTTAGCTTTGCAATCAACATGGAAATGGGAACTATTCTTCAAACTCCTCCCATGCTGTCTTCCAAGGAAGTTGCTCCCATGCTGCCTTCAACACAAGCTCCTCCCATGCTGCCTTCAACACAAGCTCCTCCCATGCTGCCTTCAACACAAGCTCCTCCCATGCTGCCTTCAACACAAGCTCCTCCCATGCTTCCTTCAACACAAGCTCCTCCCATGCTGCCTTCAACACAAGCTCCTCCCTACGCCAACGTGTATGACCCGCCACCTCCTCCGTACCAAGAGGTTGGGAAAAACTAATGGGACGTGACTGACCAGAGAACTAATGTTGAATTTCCTCATTGGTTTAAAATGAAGGTAGGGTTTGGGGTTAGGTAGTGTCACATGCTTCCCAGTGGAAACAGCTTGCGCATATATAATGACAACATTTTGTGACATTTTTTCTTCTTTTTGGTGTTCGGGAAGGCTTTTTTCCGGCTGTACAAGCACACAAAATGTTTTCTTGAGGCAAGTCGAAGTTCGGTAGCCGAAGTCTACGCCCCTTCATTGGTGATTTGTCAACAGTAGTACTCCTAGTAGGAGTGGATGGGATTCCTCAATTAAGTGTTTGTTGTCATTTACAGAGTGATGGATAGTTTTCATGCACATTTTTTCATTGAGAAATACTGCAACAAACATCTTAGATAGATGTAAAATTGTGTGACTATGACCTCTGCAAAAATGTCAAAATGCATCACAGATTTCTTGGCTATGAGTCAGAAAGTTACAGGCGCACAAATATCATAGCCCCAAGACATGCTAACCTCTCACCATTACACAACACGGTTAGATCTTTTGCAGATCTGATCTGATTGGTCAAAAGACTTGGGCTGCCTGTGTAAACTTCCCCAAAGTGCTGCAGCGGCCTTGAGTAATCTTATCCCACCCTTTCACATACTCTCTAACAGGTGTCTGTCTGCACTTGTGGCGTTGATCCGGAAACATCTAAAACTTCACTTCAATGCTACTGAATTTGGCTACTACGACTGAAATATGAATCTTTTAGAAAATAATTAAATTGAAAGGTATTTATGTTCTGTTTAATGGCAGTGCCTTGACTTGGACGTCTGATTACAAATGGCATTCCTATCTGAACTCGTCAGCTCATTGTTATTCTGTGCAGAGCAGAGAGAAGGATCCAGATTCTTTACAGAGTGAGGTACTGGACTTGTGTATCCACTGAAAACAAATATTAGCTTTTTCAGCTTATTATTTCAAGTTATTGTGCTGCCTGAAGTATTCTGAGTTATATCAACTTTAAATGTTCAGATATCTTAACCTACACCACATTTATTTTGTATTTATTTTTTTTAACTCTGTTTATTAAGTTTTACACACACACACACACACACACACATATACACACACACACACACACACACACACACACACACACACACACACACACACACACACACACACACACACACACACACAGACCACCACATTTAGTTTGATTAAAATAGAGTACCAGTCAAAAGTGTGGACACACCTACTCATTCAAGGGTTTTTCTTTATTTTACTATTTTCTACATTGTAGAATAATAGTGAAGTCATCCCAACTATGAAATAACACATATGGAATCCTGTAGTAACCAAAAAAGTGTTAAACAAATCAAAATATATTTTAAACTTGAGATTTTTGGTTCCAACCGCCGTGTCTTAGTGAGATGCAGAGGAGGTGAACGGCCGATCTCTGCATGTGTGGTTCCCACCGTGAAGCATGGAGGAGGAGGTGAACGGCCGATCTCTGCATGTGGTTCCCACCGTGAAGCATGGAGGAGAAGGTGAACGGCCGATCTCCGCATGTGTGGTTCCCACCATGAATCATGGAGAAGGAGGTGTGATGGTGTGGGGATGCTTTGCTGGTGACACTGTTGGTGATTTATTTCGAATTCAAGGCACACTTAACCAGCATGGCTACCACGGCATTATACAGCGATACGCCATCCCATCTGGTTTGCGCTTAGTGGAACTATCATTTGTTTTTCAACAGGAAAATGACCCAACACAGGCTGTGTTAGATGACCTGGCCTCCACAATCACCCGACCTCAACCCAATTGAGATGGTTTGGGATGAGTTGGACCGCAGAGTGAAGGAAAACCAGCCAACAAGTGCTCAGCATATGTGGGAACTCCTTCAAGACTGTTTGAAAAGCATTCCAGGGACGCTGGTTGAGAGAATGCCAAGAGTGTGCAAAGTTGTCTTCAAGGCAAAGTGTGGCTACTTTGAAGAATCTAAAATCTAAAATATATTTTGATTTGTTTAACACTTCTTTGTTGACTACATGATTCCATGTGCTATTTCATAGTTTTTTTATGAATGTACAATGTAGAATAATAGTAAAAATAAACATTGAATGAGTAGGTGTGTCCAAACCTTTGACTGGTACTGTAGTACAGTGTATCTACTCTGTTTTCATGGAATTCACTAGGAAGAGTAACCTACAGATGCTGTTCTCTCCAATCCCACCCAGACAAGTGATGTGCTTCTCTTAGGCCAAATAAAACCCAAGTGTTTTCTACTGGCAAGAAGAAAATAAAACTCCTTATTTTGATCCATTTCTTCTGCCGTAGTTGGTAACCAAGGGCTTTCTGCCAACTAACGTAGTAGTTAAAGAAACAACCTTCCAAACTTGGTCATTTTCCACCCTCCAACAGAAACAAGTTGAAGGATCCCCTTTAAACACAGTAAATCACCCCCAGGGTCTCGTGTTCAGTCCATTATCCGTCCAGTTATAGTTCGAAGCAACTGTTTTGGGATCGAGGACGTGTTTATCGCACTATGGGGAATGGCAGAACGTACACGAGAGGACTGTGTATCACTTTCAATGTCCTGCTTCTGGTACGTACTGGTTTGACCTACCGGGTCTGACCTTCTTTTGTTAATGACTTATTTGGTTAATTAATTATGTTATGTATTCATCATTATAACAGTGTATAAATCATTAAAAACACCTGTGTAAACATTTAACATCTGAAAAGGGGTCATATTAAAAACAAACTGTTCGTCTAAAATACAATAACAAAATGTAAAACATATTGAAGTATATCTATATTGTGTAAATAGCAGTGTAGCGTGTTTCCAATAATGGCATCTTACATCTTAATACATTTGTAACGTACCGTAACAGAGCTAAAATATCTATACTTGCAGGTATCTGGGGTATTTCTGTTCGTAGTTGGGGTTTCATACAGCTTCCAACACCCTCCTGAGGTAACAACTCTACAAATGTTTCAGAACTCAGAGAGTTTCTTTTTATGAAATAATAACAATAATAACACCATTTACAATTCATTGTAAATGAACAAAGTCGTCAGGTCATTTAACTGACCTTTAAAATGACCTGCTGTGAAATTGACATTGTAAAAACATACAGGACGTCACCTAAAGTGATGTTGACAGCAACACAGACCCGTATTATTTGTGTGAGTGCAGTTTGACCATCGCAGTACCCTCCATGAGATGTACGTACTAAATGTGTTTGGACCCATGACGGTGCTGTTCTCCATCCTGGGAGGCTACGCTGCCTACAGAGACAAGAGAATACTGCTGATCCTGGTAAGTTGTCTCTAAGGCGCCGTTTACACAGGCAGACCAATTCTGATCTTCTGCCCAATTATAAGCAAGAGATCTGATTTGATTGGTCAAAATACCAATTAGTGGCAAAACGATCAGAATTGGGCTACCTGTGTAAATGCAGCCTAACACGATTGGGATCAATTACATTTCAATTCCTGTCAATTCAGAATGTACAATGACATTCCAATTCCAAGTCTTTTCAATGCTTTTTAACGAGGAAAAGTTTGATTTTGGAATTGGAATTAGATTTTAATTCTGAATTGACTGGAATTGAAATGGAATTGGCAACAACCCTGGTTTATAAGAGCTTAGTCTCATAGGCAACAACCCTGGTTTAAAAGAGCTTAGTCTCATAGACAACAACCCTGGTTTATAAGAGCTTAGTCTCATAGGCAACAACCCTGGTTTATAAGAGCTTAGTCTCACAGACAACAACCCTGGTTTATAAGAGCTTAGTCTCATAGACAACAACCCTTGTTTATAAGAGCTTAGTCTCATAGACAACAACCCTGGTTAATAAGAGCTTAGTCTCATAGACAACAACCCTGATTCATAAGAGCTTAGTCTCATAGACAACAACCCTGGTTTATAAGAGCTTAGTCTCATAGACAACAACCCTGGTTCATAAGAGCTTAGTCTCATAGACAACAACCCTGGTTAATAAGAGCTTAGTCTCATAGACAACAACCCTGGTTTATAAGAGCTTAGTCTCATAGACAACAACCCTGGTTTATAACAGCTTAGTCTCATAGACAACAACCCTGGTTTATAAGAGCTTAGTCTCATAGACAACAACCCTTGTTAATAAGAGCTTAGTCTCATAGACAACAACCCTGGTTCATAAGAGCTTAGTCTCATAGACAACAACCCTGGTTTATAAGAGCTTAGTCTCATAGACAACAACCCTGGTTTATAAGAGCTTAGTCTCATAGACAACAACCCTGGTTAATAAGAGCTTAGTCTCATAGACAACAACCCTGGTTAATAAGAGCTTAGTCTCATAGACAACAACCCTGTTTTTTAACAGCTTAGTCTCATAGGCAACAACCCTGGTTTTTAACAGCTTAGTCTCATAGACAACAACCTTGGTTTTTAAGAGCTTAGTCTCACAGACAACAACCCTGGTTTATAACAGCTTAGTCTCACAGACAACAACCCTGGTTTATAAGAGCTTAGTCTCACAGACAACAACCCTGGTTTATAATAGCTTAGTCTCACAGACAACAACCCTGGTTTATAAGAGCTTAGTCTCACAGACAACAACCATGGTTTATAAGAGCTTAGTCTCACAGACAACAACCCTGGTTTATAATAGCTTAGTCTCACAGACAACAACCCTGGTTTATAAGAGCTTAGTCTCACAGACAACAACCATGGTTTATAAGAGCTTTGTCTCACAGATCAGAGTAATATGGTTGATTTGTGTTATTATTCAGATTCATCTGATTGTTTAGATTTGATTTGAAAATTATAATAAATGATTAGGACAGGTTTTTTTTGGGGGGGGGGGGGGGTCTGCATGTTGTTAACCTGTCTCTATATCTCTCTGTCTATCTGTCTCTATCTCTATCTCTCTCTCTCTATATATATGTATCTTTCTACAGTATGTTGTCTTCATGACCTGTGAATTCATAGCCATCGTCATCATCGCTGTGCCGATGCTTCGTGCCCAACCAAAGGTATCCACTTCCTCCCCTAAAAATGTCATTGACTTTTTAACAATTAAAAAACGGTTGTTATGTTAATGAACAGTGTGTGATGTTATAATAATGTGTTATTTATTCATTTAAGATGGAGGAGATTCTGGACAGAAGGTTTCACTCTGTGACTCCTCTTCACGATACTGAACCGCAGGTCCAGAGGGAGCTGAACAAACTCCAGGCATCAGTAATAATCAATCAATCAATCAATCAATCTGGCTTCAGATCTGTATTATCTTCAGCCAACTTATCTAAATATTGTTAACATTGCCAGATCTGGATCGACTTTAACACCATCATTATTACCATAAAATCAATTTATTGACAATGGTAGACAGAATAGTTGGCAAAAACATACAGAGGTGGACCAGACTAATTGTTTGCTGTTGTACAATATTGTTGTTTGTTGTTGTACAATATTGTTGTTTGTTGTTGTACAATATTGTCGTTTGTTGTTGCACAATCAAACAAATATTGATATTTGAAGATCAGTGTTCTTTTTTGGTTTGTTTGTTTATGTTGTTTGTCCATTAGGATCAATGCTGTGGACTGCGTGGCCACTCAGACTGGGGTTGTCACATTCCACTCTCCTGCTACTGTCCTCCACTCCCTCCAGACAACTCATTGGACAGTCTATGTGAGACTGTAAATCTAGGCCTACAGAACACTATGGTGAGCTTACCTACAGTACCTTCCTGTTAGGAGATGGACAAGGAGAGCTAAGGCTGTCTTAACAGTGGAGACATTTTAGATGCACAGAGATGACTAATAGCAGCAGCCAACAGATTGAGATAAACAAAATATGAAATGAAGAAACAAGACAGCCTTGGGACCAGCCTTTCGTCATGTAAATGATAAACAGCTGAGGGATGGGTCTGGAGAAATGTAACCCCTCTCCAACTCATAGACAGAGCTATGGATGCAAGGACTGACCATCCACGATATCAACATTATAGGCTGTACAGTGTTTTTCTACAAACATTGGAGTAAAACAAGCTTGTGTTTGGGGTTCTGAATGAACTAAGCTCATGAGAAATTTCTAAGTTATATTCTTGAATAATTTATTTTAATTTGACCTTTGTTTAGCTAGGCAAGTCAGTTAAAAAACTAAATTTTTATTTACAATGACGGCCAAGGAACAGTGGGTTAACTGTCTTGTTCAAGGGCAAAATGACAGATTTATACCTTGTCAGCTTAGGGATTCAATCTAGCAACCTTTCAGTTTCTGGTCCAACGCTCTAACCACTAGGCTACCTGCCTCTAACCACTAGGTTACCTGCCTCTAACCACTAGGCTACCTGCCTCTAACCACTAGGCTACCCTGCCTCTAACCACTAGGCTACCTGCCTCTAACCACTAGGCTACCTGCCTCTAAGCACTAGGCTACCTGCCTCTAACCACTAGGCTACCTGCCTCTAACCACTAGGCTACCTGCCTCTAACCACTAGGCTACCTGCCTCTAACCACTAGGCTACCTGCCTCTAAGCACTAGGCTACCTGCCTCTAACCACTAGGCTACCCTGCCTCTAACCACTAGGCTACCTGCCTCTAACCACTAGGCTACCTGCCTCTAACCACTAGGCTACCCTGCCTCTAACCACTAGGCTACCTGCCTCTAACCACCAGGCTACCTGCCTCTAACCACTAGGCTACCCTGCCTCTAACCACTAGGCTACCTTCCTCTAACCACTAGGCTACCTTCCTCTAACCACTAGGCTACCTGCCTCTAACCACTAGGCTACCCTGCCTCTAACCACTAGGCTACCTGCCTCTAACCACTAAGCTACCTGCCTCTAACCACTAAGCTACCTGCCTCTAACCACTAGGCTACCTGCTGCCCTGGTGTCAGTGGGTGTATATAATACATGTACAAGTCCAAAACTGGATGTAGCAACTAAGGATAGAAGCTTTAAACAGACTCGAAAGAGTCTACAGAGGCTTGTGGTGACCCATAAAGGAGTTAGATCCTGTTTCTCTGTCTCTGTGTTTTTCTGAAGCTAAACTGTCAGCACAATAACACACACGGACAAACTACAACTTCAGTGTCCCAGGAGCGCTGGGTGTACAGCAAGGTAAAGCAGTCGAATTTAAACCTTGGTTAATTTTTTTATTTTGATGCCACAATCTTCGGGGGAAAGCTAGCTAGCATTGGGCTAAACTGACCCCAAAGTTACAAGATAAATCACAAAAAAAAAATGAAGAGATCTGTTACCACAGAGATACTATTCAATTATTTAATATGTAATTGTAATATATAATGAATTCTAATATCTAATTATATGGCTGTTACAATGCCATCTCTGTCTGTTCCAGCCTTGTGGTCCCATCCTGAAGAGACACATGAACTTCCTGATTCAGATCATGATCGGATTCATCTCTACATTTGCCACCATTATGGTATGACCACTGACTTGTATTGTTTTCATGTTTAATTAATGTTGATTCATGTTTTAGTGTGAAGCAACTGTTATTGTTTTAATGTTGATTCATGTTTTATTGTGAAGCTACTGTTATTGTTTTAATGTTTAATAATGTTGATTCATGTTTTATTGTGAAGCTACTGTTATTGTTTTAATGTTTAATGTTGATTCATGTTTTATTGTGAAGCTACTGTTATTGTTTTAATGTTTAATGTTGATTCATGTTTTATTGTGAAGCTACTGTTATTGTTTTAATGTTTAATGTTGATTCATGTTTATTGTGAAGCTGCTGTTATTGTTTTAATGTTTAATGTTGATTCATGTTTTATTGTGACGCTACTGTTATTGTTTTAATGTTTAATGTTTATTCATGTTTTATTGTGAAGCTACTATTACCGCCCCAGGTGTTATGTCTTTAGATGCAAGACAAGTGTAGCATTTAGCACAACTATGGTTCAATACCACAATGTGGACTCGTTGTTGTGGATATGAGTGGATAAAAAGCACATTATTCTGTGCACATTTCTATATATTATATCATGTTTTGTTATTGCTTTTTTTTTTACTGTTAAAACAAAGGTAAAATCAAAATAACGTGAAAGTGTATAACATTTCCAACGTGTTATACATTGTAAATAAACTGGAACCTTGAAACTTGATCTGTTCCACTGTATTCCAGATTGCTGCCATAGTGATGTCTCTGGTAGTGCTGGCCCTCCAGATACGGTCCACAGAGCCACCGCTCAACGACAGCCTCGACAGAGTCAAGTACCAACTCAGTCCTCTAGCTGTCACCTGACCTCAGCGTCAACACCACAGATAACCCTGCTCTGCACGAGGACGAGAACTTGATTCATATATACCAAACTGTTATCCTCCTGCTGGTATTTTGTTTGGAACACTAGCTATAGTGAAAATCAACACACGGCTAAATTCCAGTGCCTGAAACTTTCCAGTGCCTGAACTCAAATGAAAAACAAACACATGGCTAAATTCCAGTGCCTGAAACGTTCCAGTGCCTGAACTCAAATGGAAAAAAAAAACACATGGTGTGGCTCTCATCCCACCTCTTCCCTGCTGTACAGTTTGGTTAAAGTCTGGGTTTCGTTTGATTTCCTGTACATGATAAATGCCAATTGTTCCCCTCAGATCTAACTATTGTACCTTGTTTTTAAAGTGCATAAAAAAAAATCTGAAACTGCATGTTAATAATGAGTGTATATAAGTGTGGTATGACAATGGTAAATGAACAAGCCATTATGAATATCTGTTCAACATGCTGAAAGGTTTGTCATCCTCACAACAACAAGCATCATGTCAGTAAACAACCAGCTCAGAGTTAATAAAATTATATGATTTAAATCATTACTGCTCGTTGTAATTGTGTCAGAATAATTTCCAGAGAAGTGCTATGTTGCTATGGCCAATGTAGTAAGTGGAAACTGGCAGTTATGATTGAACAATGTGATTGGATGAACATAACCTCAAAGAGAGTCCATATAAGAAGATACACAGGGAAATGGAAACACTTTGGGAAGGAAATCTAAGCAAAGATATATATTCAATCCACTAGTACAACAAAAATGTGCATTTAACATAAAAACGTATTTATATTTAGTATTTTGATCTTCGACAAGGTTTATTTGCGCCATTTTACATTGCCATAGAAACGACTGACGCCAATGCGTCACTGGCAGGAACCAGCAGATTGTCTGATTGAGATTTTGCGCGGAGAGTGAATCGAAGAGAGGTACCGTTAACCGGTCATGACTGTTGTTGACGAGGCTAGCGTTAGACACTGGACAACTTTGTTACAACTCTAGATGAAGGTAATAAGTTAATTGCGTCTGAAGTGTTTTGTGTAACACCCCTCAGCAAATAACGTTAGCAAAGCAACTCAACTGCAACTAAAATTGCAACACAGTTTATACGTGTACCCATATTAGGTAACGTGAGTTACCGTTGCGTAGCTTCCACCTCAAATAGTCAAGTACTGAAATACATTTTGTTGCAGATTTGGTTTTGTAGTGTTTTGTTAGATCCACCTCATTTAGCTAGACTGAAATTGACATAACTAATGTTTGCCGAAAAATAAATGTCCCTGTATTGTGTAGTGTGTGAATTATAATGGATGTGTTTCTTGTCCCAGTCCTACTGTTATAATGGATGTGTTACCTTGTCCTACTGTTATAATGGATGTGTCACCTTGTCCTACTGTTATAATGGTTGTGTTACCTTGTCCTACTGTTTTAATGGATATGTTACCTTGTCCTTCTGTTATAATGGATGTGTTTCCTTGTCCTACTGTTATAATGGATGTGTTACCTTGTCCTACTGTTATAATGGATGTGTTACCTTGTCCTACTGTTATAATGAATGTGTTACTTGTCCCAGTCCTACTGTTATAATGGATGTGTTACCTTGTCCAAGTCCTACTGTTATAATGGATGTGTTACCTTGTCCTACTGTTTTAATGGATGTGCTACCTTGTCCTTCTGTTATAATGGATGTGTTTCCTTGTCCTACTGTTATAATGGATGTGTTACCTTGTCCTACTGTTATAATGGATGTGTTACCTTGTCCTACTGTTATAATGAATGTGTTACTTGTCCCAGTCCTACTGTTATAATGGATGTGTTACCTTGTCCAAGTCCTACTGTTATAATGGATGTGTTACCTTGTCCTACTGTTTTAATGGATGTGCTACCTTGTACCAGTCCTACTGTTATAATGGATGTGTTACCTTGTCCTACTGTTATAATGGATGTGTTACTTGTCCCAGTCCTACTGTTATAATGGATGTGTTACCTTGTCCCAGTCCTACTGTTATAATGGATGTGTTACCTTGTCCCAGTCTTACTGTTATAATGGATGTGCTACCTTGTCCCAGTCCTACTGTTATAATGGATGTGTTTCTTGTCCCAGTCCTACTGTTATAATGGATGTGTTACCTTGTCCTACTGTTATAATGGATGTGTTACCTTGTCCCAGTCTTACTGTTTTAATAGATGTGCTACCTTGTCCTACTGTTATAATGGATGTGTTACCTTGTCCCAGTCCTACTGTTATAATGGATGTGTTACCTTGTCCTACTGTTATAATGGATGTGTCACCTTGTCCTACTGTTATAATGGATATGTTACCTTGTCCTTCTGTTATAATGGATGTGTTTCCTTGTCCTACTGTTATAATGGATGTGTTACCTTGTCCTACTGTTATAATGGATGTGTTACCTTGCCCTACTGTTATAATGGGTGTGTTACCTTGTCCCAGTCCCTATTTATAATGGATGTGCTACCTTGTCCTACTGTTATAATGGATGTGTTACCTTGTCCTACTGTTATAATGGATGTGTTACCTTGTCCTACTGTTATAATGGATGTGTTACCTTGTCCTACTGTTTTAATGGACATGTTACCTTGTCCTTCTGTTATAATGGATGTGTTTCCTTGTCCTACTGTTATAATGGATGTGTTACCTTGTCCTACTGTTATAATGGATGTGTTACCTTGCCCTACTGTTATAATGGGTGTGTTACCTTGTCCCAGTCCCTATTTATAATGGATGTGTTACCTTGTCCTACTGTTATAATGGATGTGTTACCTTGTCCTACTGTTATAATGGGTGTGTTACCTTGTCCCAGTCCCTATTTTTAATGGATGTGTTACCTTGTCCTACTGTTATAATGGATGTGTTACCTTGTCCCAGTCCTACTGTTATAATGGATGTGTTACCTTGTCCTACTGTTATAATGGATGTGTTACCTTGTCCTACTGTTATAATGGATGTGCTACCCTGTCCTACTGTTATAATGGATGTGTTACCTTGTCCTACTGTTATAATGGATGTGTTACCTTGTCCCAGTCCTACTGTTTTAATGGATGTGTTACCTTGTCCTACTGTTTTAATGGATGTGCTACCTCTTCCTACTGTTATAATGGATGTGTTACCTTGTCCCAGTACTACTGTTTTAATGGATGTGTTACCTTGTCCCGGTCCTACTGTTATAATGGATGTGTTACCTTCCCCTACTGTTATAATGGATGTGTTACCTTGCCCTACTGTTATAATGGATGTGTTACCTTGTCCTAATGTTATAATGGATGTGTTACCTTGTCCTACTGTTTTAATGGATGTGTTACCTTGTCCTACTGTTTTAATGGAGGTGTTACCTTGTCCCAGTCCTACTGTTATAATGGATGTGTCACCTTGTCCTACTGTTGTAATGGATGTGTTACCTTGTCCTACTTTTTTAATGGATGTGTTACCTTGTCCTACTGTTTTAATGGATGTGCTACCTACTGCTGTGCTGTGCTGGATACTGTGTATTCACTAACTGTCTGAGTGATGGGATTTTTATATAGCATCTGTGACATATGTTGGTGTGTGTATTTAATCTGCATCTTAACTTCTTAAAGTGGCAATCGGCAGTAGAAACAACAACACAGTGTCCCCCTGCTCCTCTTTCGGTAAAAAGCTGAGGGATTGGGGCTGGAGAAATGTAACCAATCTCAAATTCATAGACAAGGACTGACCATCCATGATATCAACATTGTTATCCTGTTTCTATGATCTGTTTCCACTACCATATAACCCGGTTAGCTTTGGATAAAGGTGTCTGCTAAATGGTATATTATTAAAGTCTACGTTGACTCTGCCAACTAGTTGCCGAGTGTAGTTACCATTCCTTTCCAATAATGGCAGCCAACGCATGTTGAAGTCAATACTCTAACGACAGGGACACCGGGATAGTGCGCACTGAAAGTGGTATTGTCTTCAAAGCAAGTTAATCTGGTTACGTTTGAACCTGTTGTTATAGTGGACAAGCTAACTAATACAATGTTTTACATAAGGCGCGGACATTAGGTCAATGTCTTGGGCTCGAGTTACGAAATGAATTGTATACAGTGCCTTTTCGTCTGTGTATGCGCGCATTCTGGAAGAAACAGCACACGCAGGGATGAGCCGCCGTGCAGCTCGTCCAATTCTCCCTTGTGCAGGCAGATAGGGTGAACTGGCGATAAACTTTGCTCGTCAAACAAAATCATAAGAAAAGTTAGTCTGATACCGAAACTAAATCACAATGTATATATAAGGAGCATGCCCCATCATTGGTTAGAATGAGATTTCATGAATCATGATGCTGTCTGCGATTCAAACTCCTGTCGTCTAATCTAATGGTAAATGTGTTACCAACGTGCCAAACAGCGCTGATAATAAACAGCGTTATAGGATACTTTTATAGTGTAACGACCCTGGGTTTATAAACGCGGATATCGACCCTGCCGTTCGAGCATGCTTTTGGGGCACTGTCGATAGCGCGCTGGACTTCGGGCTAGAAGGTCGAGGGTTCGAGACCTGCTCCCTGCCTGTTTCATTACAATATATTGAACACCTACCCACTACTGATATTAACTTTAAACAATTTATAATCAAGCAACATTTCACCAATTATTTAGCTGGCATATCGGCTGCTGACTGGTCGAGTAACCGCTTCGGCCAGGAAGTCCTTCATAAAGATTATTGACACGTCCAATAAATACATCACCAGACAGACTGACAGGAACCGTTGACTGGATGTACAGCAATACAGCCACCATCCGCTGGGATTTTGTGCTGAATCGCGACAATCTCTCTACAACACACACACTCATACTCTAGCCATTACCTGGCAGCATCCCCACTCACACCAGTTTGTGTTTGCCTAGGCGGACCCTCTAGCTGAGGTGTTTCAGACGTCTGTGTTGTTACTGCTAAGAGAACAAACTCTGATCTGGGGCAACGCTCGGCTCAAACATGATTTGAGGTTTCAGTTGGTTTATTGGCTCCCTAACTAACAATTATTTCTGTCTCTGGAATAAACTCATTCTCAGACTTGGAGCTACTCTGTAAATTCAGCCATTTTGGGGAGTTCCACAATGCTCTCCCCTGCCACTGACGCAACAATGCCAATACGGCGATTTACAGTTCCGGTTATCAGGCGTTCTAAATCCTAGTGTTTCCGTCCCCCTTTATAAGAGAGCTGGTTCCCTTAGAAACGCCTGATCATTTTAGCTTAGCATGTCATGGCTGCCAAGCTAGCTGCGGAGAACCATTCAGTGCAGTACAGCACTTCCTTTGACATAAAGTTATTTATCACAAATATGGATATGTGTCAGTTTGTCACTTTCATGGTCATGTAGTGAAGATCTATTCAGCTACTGAATAAACTGTCTTGAAGATAGCTAAATGTTTTTACGATTTAGATTTAGAGAAAACGTACCAACAAGGGACGACGAGTTTGTCACTTTCCCCATCGACAACCATCTTGACCAAATCCGGTCCTGCTCTGCTAAACATCATGTAAACGACGGTGACAGGACGTTCCTGTCAGAAACCCTGCCTGTTTTAACGTAATTTACCGTAGATACGCAGATGAAAGACCGCCCTCCCCACAAGCAGTGGTATAATTAAAGCAGTGCGTGCCGTTGAAACAGTCTGACTTGAGAATAAGGGTCTAGATAAGCAAGCAAGTAGACACTCTGTGTGCCCAACATCATTTTTTAACAGCTTGTTTTGCTCTTTGATTCTGTTCACAATGGCACAGGTCAACAGATGTCTGAAACAGCTGTTCTTTGGATTCAACATGTTGTTAGGGGTAAGCAATATTAAGATGAGATAACCTCGTCCATTTTATTGTTCATTAACTGTACCTGTTGTTGGTTTATTCATAGATTTTTCTGCCTGTGTGTCTTTTAACCTCTTTGTTTTTTATTTATTTTTAGTTATTATAAAGTAGTTCTGTTGTTTGAATACTTTCATTGTGTATGTTTCTAACTTTTCTTGATGTATTAATATATTGCATTATAAATTGTGACCCGGTTTTCATGGTGTTTCAGATTGCAGGGTGTGTCCTATTGGTTTTGGGAATGACATGGTTTTCATGGTGTTTTAGATTGCAGGGTGTGTCCTATTGGTTTTGGGAATGACATGGTTTTCATGGTGTTTCAGATTGCAGGGTGTGTCCTATTGGTTTTGGGAATGACATGGTTTTCATGGTGTTTCAGATTGCAGGGTGTGTCCTATTGGTTTTGGGAATGACATGGTTTTCATGGTGTTTTAGATTGCAGGGTGTGTCCTATTGGTTTTGGGAATGACATGGTTTTCATGGTGTTTCAGATTGCAGGGTGTGTCCTATTGGTTTTGGGAATGACACTGTTTTCATGGTGTTTCAGATTGCAGGGTGTGTCCTATTGGTTTTGGGAATGACATGGTTTTCATGGTGTTTCAGATTGCAGGGTGTGTCCTATTGGTTTTGGGAATGACATGGTTTTCATGGTGTTTCAGATTGCAGGGTGTGTCCTATTGGTTTTGGGAATGACATGGTTTTCATGGTGTTTCAGATTGCAGGGTGTGTCCTATTGGTTTTGGGAATGACATGGTTTTCATGGTGTTTTAGATTGCAGGGTGTGTCCTATTGGTTTTGGGAATGACATGGTTTTCATGGTGTTTCAGATTGCAGGGTGTGTCCTATTGGTTTTGGGAATGACATGGTTTTCATGGTGTTTCAGATTGCAGGGTGTGTCCTATTGGTTTTGGGAATGACATGGTTTTCATGGTGTTTCAGATTGCAGGGTGTGTCCTATTGGTTTTGGGAATGACATGGTTTTCATGGTGTTTTAGATTGCAGGGTGTGTCCTATTGGTTTTGGGAATGACATGGTTTTCATGGTGTTTCAGATTGCAGGGTGTGTCCTATTGGTTTTGGGAATGACATGGTTTTCATGGTGTTTTAGATTGCAGGGTGTGTGTCCTATTGGTTTTGGGAATGACATGGTTTTCATGGTGTTTCAGATTGCAGGGTGTGTCCTATTGGTTTTGGGAATGACATGGTTTTCATGGTGTTTCAGATTGCAGGGTGTGTCCTATTGGTTTTGGGAATGACATGGTTTTCATGGTGTTTCAGATTGCAGGGTGTGTCCTATTGGTTTTGGGAATGACATGGTTTTCATGGTGTTTTAGATTGCAGGGTGTGTCCTATTGGTTTTGGGAATGACATGGTTTTCATGGTGTTTTAGATTGCAGGGTGTGTGTCCTATTGGTTTTGGGAATGACATGGTTTTCATGGTGTTTTAGATTGCAGGGTGTGTCCTATTGGTTTTGGGAATGACATGGTTTTCATGGTGTTTTAGATTGCAGGGTGTGTCCTATTGGTTTTGGGAATGACATGGTTTTCATGGTGTTTTAGATTGCAGGGTGTGTCCTATTGGTTTTGGGAATGACATGGTTTTCATGGTGTTTTAGATTGCAGGGTGTGTCCTATTGGTTTTGGGAATGACATGGTTTTCATGGTGTTTTAGATTGCAGGGTGTGTGTCCTATTGGTTTTGGGAATGACATGGTTTTCATGGTGTTTCAGATTGCAGGGTGTGTCCTATTGGTTTTGGGAATGATCGCAGCACCACATAATACAGAGGTGAAATTATCCAACTAATTAACAACACAAACAACAACTGTACAATTTAAGTCTCACTCTCCCCCCCCCCCCCCCCCAATGACAATGCTTGTGATCCTGTTTTCCAGCATGACCAAGGAGAGTCGATTGGCTTGACATGGATTATATCGACTGCAGTTGTTTCTGTGCTGCTCTCTTTACTTGGAGCATATGGTGCATACCAAGAGAACATTGTGATACTGAGATTGGTGAATACTTGGATCTCATTGACTCAATACAAAACCGTTTTAAAACATCACATTATTAGCCTTTATTGACCATAGTGTTTATACAATACAAAATAAAACTTTTCCTGCAAGAGACAATGATATGGTTGCATGGTAACATTTTTTTAATTCAATGTGGCAAAAAAATATAAATATATATATAATAACATTTTAAAGAAATGTATTAAACAAAACTGTGTGATTGTGTATGATTTACTAATTGTTTGTTTTTGCCCGAAAATTTGTATTTTGTTTTCAGTTCCTTGGAATAATAGGCTTTGGATCAATCCTTTTTCTTATTTTGGGATTTAAAGTGGCTCGTTCAATGCCTGAGGTAAACTTTTCTTTCGATATTTAAAAGTCTATTGCATTATTATTATTTAAAAAAAAATGCATTGATTTTATGCCGATACATCACCAACACAGTTTATCTTAAACTAAGCTGTTATACAGAAGGGTTTTAAAGTTCTCTAGACACAAGCTATTGTTATTATTTATTATTATTTCACAGTTTATATTTTGTACATTTACTTTGTGGCTTGATTGACACTTTTTAAATTAAATATAAAAGCATCTTAAATTGATGAATCCTCTCAAAATGTGTATTTTTTTTTTCCCCCCCTCGTTATTTAAGGCCATGCAACTGATTCAAGAAAACCTCCCTGCAATTACATCAGAAATGATGGCTGATGCAGAGCAGCGACAAACTATCATGGCTCTACAAGTACAAGTACTGTGGAAGTCTACATATCGTTCCACAATTATTCATATTCATAAATAGGTTGCAAAATGTCCTAAATTCCCAAGTTTTCCATAAATCCTGGATGCAGGATTCTGGATTCCATGTGTAACGGATGTGAAACGGCTAGCTTATTTAGCGGTGGTGCGCGCTAAATTGCGTTTCAATCGGTGACGTCACTCGCTCTGAGACTTTGAAGTAGTGGTTCACCGCGGCTCTGCAAGGGCCGTGGCTTTTGTGGAGCGATGGGTAACGATGCTTCGTGGGTGACTGTTGTCTGTGTGCAGAGGGTCCCTGGTTCGCACCTGGGTAGGGGCGAGGGGACGGATTAAAGTTATACTGTTACATTCCCTTGGTAATCTGGGAATCTTCCAGACAGGATTTCTGGAAAACCTGTGAATTTTAAAAAAAATTACCAGAATTTTGCAACACAATTCATAAAGAAGTCTTAATCTGTCATGATCAATTTGTAAGACTAGCAATATACATTTCTCACTGTTTCTCACCTTGTGTTCATCTTGTGTTCACTGTTTATAATCTTGTGTTCACTGTTTCTAACCTCGTGTTCATCTTGTGTTCACTGTTTCTAACCTTGTGTTCACTGTTTCTAATCTTGTGTTCACTGTTTCTAACCTCGTGTTCATCTTGTGTTCACTGTTTCTAACCTTGGGTTCACTGTCTCTAACCTTGTGTTCATCTTGTGTTCACTGTTTCTAACCTTGTGTTCACTGTTTCTAACCTTGTGTTCACTGTTTCTAACCTTGTGTTCACTGTTTCTAACCTTGTGTTCATCTTGTGTTCACTGTTTCTAACCTTGTGTTCACTGTTTCTAACCTTGTGTTCACTGTTTCTCACCTTGTGTTCATTGTTTCTCACCTCGTGTTCACTGACAACTGTGTTTGCTGTTGCAGGATTAGTGTTGTGGAATAATGAGTTACAGAGACTGGGATAGCAATATTCCAGAGACCTGTCAATGTTCTAGTTTCAAGTCAGACCCGTCCCAATGTATGGAGGTTCAAATGACTAAAGATGGCGGCAACTGGGTAAGTAAAAAAACATACGTCAGCTGTTTTAAATGGTGCTAGGAGATTTCAATCCTAACTGTGATTTGAGCAGGAATAACTCCCGGCAACCAACTAATTCAATTACGAGGAATGCTACATATAATAAAAACAATTTACAGGACAAGTCAAAAGTTTGGACACACCTACTAATTCAAGAGTTTTTCTTTATTTTTTACTATTTTCTACATTGTGAAGACATACAAACTATGAAATAACACATATGGAATCATGTAGTAACCAAAAAAAGTGTTCAATAAATCTAAATAGATTTTAGATTCTTCAAAGCAGCCACCCTTTGCCTTGATGACAGCTTTACACACTCTTGGCATTCTCTCAACCAGCTTCACTTGGAATGCTTTTCCAAAAGTCTTGAAGGAGTTCCCACATATGCTGAGCACTTGTTGGCTGGTTGTCCTTCACTCTGCTGTCCAACTGTCAAAGGAATTTAACAATTCCTATATGTGTTCATTAACCAATTCAATTAAAATCATTCTGTCTGTTTCTAAGAATTTGTAAGATCCTTATTTGCATGAAATAGACAGAGACCAGTCTATCAAAATTAGCCAATAGTATTTATTCTCGGAGCGCGCTGCTCATAGAACCCTGTACAACAGTTTATATATCAAATATGACGTCATAGGTTATAAAATGAATCTCCTCCTCCGGACCAGGAAAAAGCAGGTTCAAAAGTTCATTCCAACTTTCTAGCGCACACACATGACACACACTATATCTGGATTAACTCCTGAAGTCTCACCATAGTTTATCACTACTTAGCAGACAGTTCCAGATACGGAAAACCTGGAGAGGCTCTCGTTGTCTTATTTGATCGCCACAGAGTTATAGTTGAGTCGGTTCAAGCATAGGTTAATGATCTTCTTTGCTTACTTTAGACATACACAATACATCCTTCCACAATGGTTATCATTTCCATTGACCCCTTATCCATGCTACATAACCTCTTTCTTAGGACCTACCATTATTCATCAGATATTGTAAAACAGGGTAGAGTTTAATTAGTTATAGTTCTATTTAAATGTAGATATTGTTTAGTCATTCTTCATAAAATTCCTAACACAAACTCATCCCAAACCATCTCAATTGGGTTGAGGTCGGGTGATAGTGGAGGTCAGGTCATCTGATGCCGCACTCTATCACTCTCCTTCTTGGTTAAATATCCCTTAGACAGCCTGGAGGTGTTTTGGGTCATTGTCCTGTTGAATAACAAGCGGAAACCAGATGGGATGGCGTATCGCTGCAGAATGTTGTGGTAGCCGTGCTGGTGAAGTGTGCTATGAGTTCTAAATAAATCACCAACAGTATCACCAGCAAAGCACCCCCAAACCATCACACCACCTCCTCCATGCTTCACGGTGGGAACTACACATGCAGATATAATCCATTCACCTACTCTGCGTCTCACAGACACAGCAGTTGGAACCAAAAAACTCATCAGACCAAAGGACAGATTTCCACCAGTCTAATGTCCATTGCTCGTGTTTCTTGGCCCAAACAAATCTCTTCTTATTATTGGTGTCCTTTAGTAGTGGTTTCTTTGCAGCAATTCGACCATGAAGACCTGATTCACACAGTCTCCTCTGAACAGTTGATATGTGTCTGTTACTAGAACATTGTGAAGCATTTATTTGGGCTGCAGTTTCTGAAGCTGGTAACTCTACTGAACTTATCCTCTGCAGCAGAGGTAACTCTGGGTCTTCTTTTCCTGTGGCGGTCCTCATGAGAGCCAGTTTCATCATAGCTCTTGATGGTTTTTGCGTCTGCACATGAAGAAATGTCTTGACATTTTCCGGGTTGACTGACCTTCATGTCTTAAACTATTGATGGGCTGTCGTTTCTCTTTGCTTATTTGAGCTGTTCTTAAACATAATATGGACTTGGTCTTTTACCAAATAGGGCTATCTTCTCTATACCACCACTACCTAGTCACAACACGACTGATTGGCTCAAAAGCATTAAGAAGGAAAGAAATTCCACAAATGATCTTTTATCAAGGCACACCTGTTAATTGAAATGTATTCCCAGGTGACTACCTCATGAAGTTGGTCAAGGGAATGCCAAGAGTGTGCAAAGCTGTCATCAAGGCAAAGGGTGTCTACTTTAAAGAATCTCTCAAATATATTTGGATTTGTTTAACACTTTTTTTGGTTACTACATGATTCCATATGTATTATTTCATAGTTGTGACGTCTTCACTATTATTCTATAATGTAGAAAATAGTCCAACTAAAGAGAAACCCTTGAATGAGGTGGTGTGTCCACACTATTGAGTGGTACTGTAGGTCAAAGACATTTGAATCCCATAATGTTATTTTGAAACTTTTTTTTCTTGCGTTCATTGTTACTTCAGGGAAGATCTGACAAATCTGAAATGATGTGGATCTACAGAGAGGTAATGCTTCTTATTGTCAGCCAAAACAACACTATGCAACACATTCGGGAGTATTCAGAACCTTTCCCCTTTTCCACGTGATGTTACATTAAAGCCTTAATTTAAAATGGATTTAAATAAAAAATAACAATTTACTCGTTAATCTACACACAATACCCCATAATGACAAAGTGAAAACAGGTTTGTAGAAATTTTGGCAAATGTATTAAAAATAAAACCAACAGAAATACCTTATTTACATAAGCATTCAGATCCTTCGCTATGAGACTCGATATTGAGCTCAGGTGCATCCTGTTTCCATTTTTTTTATTTGACCTTTTTTTAACAAGGCAAGTCAGTTTAAGAACAAATTCTTATTTACAATGACAGCCTACCACGGCCAAACTCAAACCAGTACGACGTTGGGCCAATTGTGCACCGCCCGCCCTATGGGCTCCCAATCACAGCCGGTTGTGATACAGCCTGGAATCGAACCAGGGTCTGTAGTGACACTTCTAGCACTGAGATGCAGTGCCTTAGACCGCTGCACCACTCAGGAGCCCATTGATCATCCTTGAGATGTTTCTTCAACTTGATTGGAGTCCACCTGTGGTAATTTCAACTGATTGGTTATGATTTGGAAAGGCATACACCTGTCTATTTAAGGTCCCACAGTTGACAGTGCATGTCAGAGCAAAAACCAAGCCATGATGTCAAAGGAATTGTCCGTAGAGCTCCGAGACAGGATTGTGTCGAGGCACATATCTGGGGAGGGGTAGCAAAATATTTCTGCAGCATTGAAGCCCCCAAGAACACAGTGGCCACCATCATTCTTAAATGGAAGAAGTTTGGAATCACCAAGACTCTTCCTAGCAACGGCCGGCATTACTGAGCAACTTGGGGAGAAGGGCCTTGGTCAGGGAGGTGACAGAGCTCCAGAGTTCCTCTGTGGAGATGGGAGGAACTTCCAGGAGGACAACCATCTCTGCAGCACTCTACCAATCAGGCCATTATGGTACAGTGGCCAGACGGAAGCCACTGCTCAGTAAAAGGCACATGATAGCCGGCTTGGAGGAGTGCTGCAGAGATGGTTGTCCTCCTGGAAGTTATAGGATTCTCAGACCATGAGAAACAAGATTCTCTGGTCTGATGAAACCAAGATTAAACTCTTTGGCCTGAATGCCAAGTGTCACATCTTGATGAAAACTGACACCATCCCTACGGTGAAGCATGATGATGATAGCATCATGCTGTGGGGATGTTTTTCAGAGATAGAGTCTGAGAGACTAGTCAGGATCGAGGGAAAGATGAACGGAGCAAAGCACGGCGAGATCCTTGATGAAAACCTTCTCCAGAGTGCTCAGGACCTCATACTGGGGAGAAGGTTCACCTTCCAACAGGACAATGGCCCTCAGCACACAGTCAAGACAACGCAGGAGTGGCTTTGGGACAAGTCTCTGAATGTCCTTGAGTAGCCCAGCCAGAGATTGGAATTGAACCCGATTGAACATCTCTGGAGAAACCTGAAAATAGCTGTGCAGCAACGCTCTCCATCCAACCTAACAGAGCTTGAGAGGATCTTCAGAGAAGAATGAGAGGAACTCCCCAAATACAGGTGTACCAAGTCTTACCCAAGAAGACTCGAGGCTGTAATCGCTGCCAAAGGTTCTTCAATAAAGTCTTCAGTAAAGGGTCTGAATATTTATGTAAAAGTGATATTTCGGGGGTTATTTTTGTATATAAATTTGCTAACATTTCTAAAAACGTTTTTTTTTGCGTTGTCGTTATGGGGTAATGTGTGTAGATTGATGAGACAAAATAACAATTGAATCATTTTTTCTTTGAATACTTTCCGAATGCACTGTATATTACTTCTAAAACACGCTACATTTAGAGGAATCATTCTCCACTGTACCCTACTGTACTGAACCCTACTGTACTGAACCCTACTCTACTGTACCCTACTCTACTGTACCCTACCCTACCGAACCCTACTCTACTGTACCCTACTGTACTGAACCATACACCACCCTACCCTACTCTACTGAACCCTACACCACCTTACCCTACTCTACTGAACCCTACTCTACTGAACCCTACTCTACTGAACCCTACACCACCCTACCCTACTCTACTGAACCCTACTCTACTGAACCCTACTCTACTGTACCCTACTCTACTGTACCCTACCCTACTGTACCCTACGCTACTGTACCCTACCCTACTGAACCCTACTTTACTGTACCCTACTGTACTGAACCCTACACCACCCTACCCTACTGAACCCTACACCACCCTACCCTACTCTACTGAACCCTACACCACCCTACCCTACTCTACTGAACCCTACTCTGATGAACCCTACACCACCCTACCCTACTCTAGTGAACCCTACTCTAGTGAACCCTACTCTACTGAACTCTACTCTACTGAACCCTACCCTACTGAACCCTACTCTACTGTACAATACTCTACTGTACCCTACTCTACTGAACCCTACACCACCCTACCTTACTCTACTGTACCCTACTCTACTGAACCCTACTCTACTGAACCCTACTCTACTGAACCCTACTCTACTGAACTCTACTCTACTGAACCCTACTCTACTGAACCCTACTCTACTGAACAATACTCTACTGTACCCTACTCTACTGAACCCTACACCACCCTACCTTACTCTACTGTACCCTACTCTACTGAACCCTACTCTACTGAACCCTACTCTACTGTACCCTACTCTACTGTACCCTACCCTACCCTACCCTACTCTACTGTACCCTACTCTACTGTACCCTACTGTACTGTACTGTACTCTACTGTACCCTATTGTACTGTACTGTACTGTACTTTACTGTACTCTACTCTACTCTACTCTACTGCACTCTACTCTACTGTACTATACTCTACTGTACTCTACTCTACTCTACTGCACTCTACTCTACTATACTGTACTCTACTCTACTGTACTCTACTCTACTCTACTCTACTGTACTCTACTGCACTCTACTGTACTATACTCTACTGTACTCTACTGTACTCTACTGTACTCTACTCTACTGTACTATACTCTACTCTACTGTACTCTACTGTACCCTACTGTACTCCACTGTACTCTACTGTACTCTACTGTACTGTACTCTGCTCTACTGTACTCTACTCCACTGTACTCTTCTGTGCTCTACTCTACTCTACTGTACTCTACTCTACTCTACTCTACTGTACTCTACTGCACTCTACTGTACTATACTCTACTGTACTCTACTCTACTCTACTGTACTATACTATACTGTACTCTACTGTACCCTACTGTACTCCACTGTACTCTACTGTACTCTACTGTACTGTACTCTGCTCTACTGTACTCTACTCCACTGTACTCTTCTGTGCTCTACTCTACTCTACTCTACTCTACTGTACTCTACTCTACTGTACCCTACTCTACTGTACCCTAGTCTACTGCACTGTACTGTACTCTACTGTACTGTACCCTACTCTACTGTACTGAGCTCTACTCTACTATACTGTAATCTACTCTACTGTACCCTAGTCTACTGTACTGTACTGTACTGTACTGTACCCTACTGTACCCTACTCCACTGTACCCTAGTCTACTGTACTGTACTGTACTGTACTGTACCCTACTGTACCCTACTGTACCGTACTCTACTGTACTGAGCTCTACTCTACTATACTGTACTCTACTGTACCCTAGTCTACTGTACTGTACCCTACTCTACTGTACCCTACTCTACTGTACCCTAGTCTACTGTACTGTACTGTACTGTACTGTACCCTACTGTACCCTACTGTACCCTACTGTACCGTACTCTACTGTACTGAGCTCTACTC
This sequence comes from Oncorhynchus mykiss, assembly GCF_013265735.2. Lineage (NCBI taxonomy): Eukaryota > Metazoa > Chordata > Actinopteri > Salmoniformes > Salmonidae > Oncorhynchus > Oncorhynchus mykiss. The sequence continues at coordinate 30,926 of NW_023493740.1, read as the reverse complement.
TACTATACTGTACTCTACTCTACTGTACCCTAGTCTACTGTACTGTACTGTACTGTACTGTACCCTACTGTACCCTACTCTACTGTACCCTAGTCTACTGTACTGTACTGTACTGTACTGTACCCTACTGTACCCTACTGTACCCTACTCTACTGTACTGAGCTCTACTCTACTATACTGTACTCTACTCTACTGTACCCTAGTCTACTGTACTGTACTGTACTGTACTGTACTGTACCCTACTGTACCCTACTCTACTGTACCCTAGTCTACTGTACTGTACTGTACTGTACCCTACTGTACCCTACTCTACTGTACTGAGCTCTACTCTACTATACTGTACTCTACTCTACTGTACCCTAGTCTACTGTACTGTACTGTACTGTACTGTACCCTACTGTACCCTACTCTACTGTACCCTAGTCTACTGTACTGTACTGTACTGTACTGTACTGTACTGTACTGTACTGTACTGTACCCTACTGTACCCTACTCTACTGTACTGAGCTCTACTCTACTGTACCCTAGTCTACTGTACTGTACTGTACTGTACTGTACCCTACTGTACTGTACACAAGTTTACTCTACTTGAGTTTCTTACAATTGAAGAGAGGGCCCATGAACTCTTGATCGATTGATCTTGGTCTTGCAACCACTCAAGACCACATAAAGAACCAACTTGTCATGGTCTCAACTCATACTGGGTCTTTAGTCTATGGGGCCCATAGACCCATTGGGACCAATGTCCTGGTATACATCTTGGTCTTGGCTCCTGGATATTACCTTAGTCTTTGTTTTACAAACCACAGGCAGCACAATTTGATGAAAGCATAGAAATCCCCACCCAGTTGACTACTTTTAAATGGTGGAAGCAATGTGGCTATGTCTATACCAAAACAAAGTGATATCTTTCTAGACTAGAGTCCTCCTTTTACTGTATATCTAATGGACCAATGAATGTAAATATCAACATCTAATGGACCAATGAATGTAAAGATCAATATCTAATGGACCAATGAATGTAAAGATCAATATCTAATGGACCAATGAATGTAAAGATCAATATCTAATGGACCAATGAATGTAAATATCAATAGCTAATGGACCAATGAATGTAAAGATCAATATCTAATGGACCAATGAATGTAAAGATCAATATCTAATGGACCAATGAATGTAAATATCAACATCTAATGGACCAATGAATGTAAAGATCAATATCTAATGGACCAATGAATGTAAATATCAATATCTAATGGACCAATGAATGTAAAGATCAATATCTAATGGACCAATGAATGTAAATATCAACATCTAATGGACCAATGAATGTAAAGATCAATATCTAATGGACCAATGAATGTAAATATCAATATCTAATGGACCAATGAATGTAAAGATCAATATCTAATGGACCAATGAATGTAAATATCAATATCTAATGGACCAATGAATGTAAAGATCAATATCTAATGGACCAATGAATGTAAATATCAATATCTAATGGACCAATGAATGTAAAGATCAATATCTAATGGACCAATGAATGTAAAGATCAATATCTAATGGACCAATGAATGTAAAGATCAATATCTAATGGACCAATGAATGTAAATATCAACATCTAATGGACCAATGAATGTAAAGATCAATATCTAATGGACCAATGAATGTCAATATCAATATCTAATGGACCAATGAATGTAAAGATCAATATCTAATGGACCAATGAATTTAAATATCAATATCTAATGGACCAATGAATGTAAAGATCAATATCTAATGGACCAATATCAATGTATGTGTCTCTCCTCTCAGCCCTGTGGTCCTCTCATCTTGGAGAACTTCAACTCAGCTTTTAAGACCGTACTTGGATTCTTCCTTGGATTCGGTTTGTATGCTGTAAGGAATAATATGTGATAATTGTGCTAATACATTATACATAACTGTCACGCCCTGGTCTTAGTATTTTGTGTTTTCTTTATTAATTTGGTCAGGCCAGGGTGTGACATGGGTTTATTATGTGGTGTGTTTTGTCTTGGGGTTTTTGTAGGTATTGGGATTGTGGTATAGTGGGGTTGTCTAGAAAAGTCTATGGCTGCCTGAAGTGGTTCTCAATCAGAGGCAGGTGTTTATCGTTGTCTCTGATTGGGAACCATATTTAGGCAGCCATATTCTTTGAGTGTTTGGTGGGTGATTGTTCCTGTCTCAGTGTTCTGTTTGCACCAGATAAGACTGTTTAGGTTTTCACTTTAGGTTTCTTGTTTTGTATCGTTCGGGTTTATCTTTTATTAAAGATGAATCAAAAATAACCACGCTGCATTTTGGTCCTCCTCTCCTTTGACGGAAGAAAACCTTAACAAATATTCAACCAAACTCAGTTTAACTCCTTTTGTCATTTTCTGCTGTTTATCTCTGATTTACCCGTCCCTCCCATGTTTGATTGAATTCCAGCCATACTGCCTTATGGGTAATGTAGTTTTGTAATATCCTTCCCACAGTGTATTGGGCAAGTGTTATCCGGCGTGATGATTCGTCAGGTCAAGAAGGTGCAGTCTACTGACGTCCCTGAGACTATAGACGATGGATATCGTTTCACACCGCAATTCCAGGCAATTCGCCATGCGGAGGGAGTTGAACCGACGACCTTCTACCCATAACCAGGGATGAGGTCAGGGTTTCAGGTTTTTTGGGCATCCTGGCAAGCGGCGAGGAGTAGAAGGTGCTTGAACAACGTGAGACGAGGTGCAACCAGATAAAGAAGATGAGCGTTCGGGAACGACAAGGCACAACTCACTGCTCACAGTTACAAATGATGTCATTTTGGGAGTCACTGTTATTGTAAATCAAATATGTTTTAATGAATAATCCTGAATGAATCGTGAGTAAGGATGAGTGAGAAACTTAGAGGCGCTAATATCACAACTCACTGGTCACCGTTATAAACATGACGCTTCGTTTATCTCATTTGTGTATAACATTATTTTTTAAATCATAATAAAGTTTAGTCTGTCCATAGCTTTTTCTGGTCATTCTGATGCAGTCCATTATAACGTATCAAAACATCATGATTTTAACTCAACTTAGATTAGTAACGTATCAAAACATCATGATTTTAACTCAACTTAGATTAGTAATGTATCAAAACGTCATGATTTTAACTCAACTTAGATTAGTAACGTATCAAAACATGATTTTAACTCAACTTAGATTAGTAACGTATCAAAACATCATGATTTTAACTCAACTTAGATTAGTAACGTATCAAAACATCATGATTTTAACTCAACTTAGATTAGTAACGTATCAAAACATGATTTTAACTCAACTTAGATTAGTAACGTATCAAAACATCATGATTTTAACTCAACTTAGATTAGTAACGTATCAAAACATGATTTTAACTCAACTTAGATTAGTAATGTATCAAAACATCATGATTTTAACTCAACTTAGATTAGTAATGTATCAAAACGTCATGATTTTAACTCAACTTAGATTAGTAACGTATCAAGCTTTTAACTAAGAACGAAAGTCATGCCTTTTTTTAAAACCTTTTAAATTCAGGCTAGAAGAGTAAGAAGTGACCTTAGTGTGACCTTAGTGTGACCTTAGTGTGTCCTTAGTGTGACCTTAGTGTGTCCTTAGTGTGACCTTAGTGTGTCCTTAGTGTGTTCTTAGTGTGTCCTTAGTGTGTTCTTAGTGTGTTCTTAGTGTGTCCTTAGTGTGTCCTTAGTGTGTTCTTGGTGTGACCTTAGTGTGCTCTTAGTGTGACGTTAGTGTGTCCTTAGTGTGACCTTAGTGTGTCCTTAGTGTGACCTTAGTGTGCTCTTAGTGTGACGTTAGTGTGACCTTAGTGTGACCATAGTGTGACCTTTAGAGTGAGACATGAAGCACTGTAATAGGGACGTTCTGCTCTAGACGCACTGTCGTGGAAGAATCAGAATTTGTTGGTAACATATGTAAGACGTTTTATATTCATCAAATGTGTGTAAATTACTTCTCATCAAGAATGTTATTTTTGTATAGTACTGTGGCAGGGTTTGCAGTATCTGTTCTATGTCAAGACTAAGTTGCATGGTCAAAGTATCATCATGTGTAAACATATCTCTTGGCTCCACAATGTCTGTGTGCCAGTCAGTGTGTCTCTGTGATCTTGTCAAGATAGGATTGGTTGTATTTAGAGTTGGTTGTATCTAAATGACAATTTGATATATGCCTGTTGATATGGAGGGTTGGTTTATGGTTCTGGGGTTTGAGAAAGGAGACAAAGCTGAACGATGAATTATGCCGATGCTGTCTTATCCTGTGTGTGTGTCTTTACTATAAAAGGACCTCATTTGAAATGTGGAAGGGGCTCTCAGAGAATTCATGGTTAGACACTGAATTGCCTGAGAGTCACAGGATTGTGATAGAGCTCATATAATTAAAAGATGGACTTTGATAACTAACTCTGACTTGTGTTGTGGTTTGCTCCCATGATTTGGTAAATAGAGGAAATTTCCACGACAGTCCCAAACGGCATCCTCTTCTCTACTACCCCATAAGGGCTCTGGTCACAAATAGTGCACTACATAGGGAATAGGGTGCCGTTTGGGAAGCAGACCAACGTAATCAGGAAGCTCTGCTCCAACCCCACACTGACAATATCCTCTGTCTTCTGTCTTCAATATGGCTTGTAAAATCAGCTTTCTGAGATGAGCTTTGTTGTTTACGTTGGAAATCATGTCTTATTGTACACAGCTAAATTGCTAGATTGTATTTCCACGGTAACGTGTCGTCAGAAACCAAACATCTAGAGACTAAACGTCCATGCAAGCAGCACTGGAGACACTGCGATGACCCCCGTCTGCTACAGTGAACTCTGAAGGTATTGGGACAGTGACACAATAAATGATGTCGTTTTGGAGTCACTGTTATTGTAAATGAAGTCTGTTTTAATGAATAATCCTGAATGAATCGTGAGTAAGGATGAGTGAGAAACTTACAGAGGCACTAATATCTGAAACACAACCAAAACAAACAGCAGTCACAAGCTTGATGTGATCATTATGTGCTATGAATATGGGACCAAACACTACACTTTTGACGACTACACCTATGAGTGAATTTGTACAAAAAAAGTGCTGTAATTTCTTAACAGTTCACCCGATATAGACGACAAGACACTCAAATGAAAGCTGACAGGCTGCACTTTGACCTCACAGTTTAACCTCACAGTTTAACCTCACAGTTTGACCTCACAGTTTGTATCCTTTAAAATCCAAAGTGATGGAGTACAGAACCAAAACAACAACACAAAATGGTGTCCTTTACGTACAGCTCTTGGAGGAGTGAAACACGACTCCCTGCTACATCTCAACTCCCCGTGGAGTGAAACAGTATGTAACTACATCTCAACTCCCTGTGGAGTGAAACAGTATGTTACTACATCTCTACTCCCTGTGGAGTGAAACAGTATGTTACTACATCTCAACTCCCCGTGGAGTGAAACAGTATGTTACTACATCTCAACTCCCTGTGGAGTGAAACAGTATGTTACTACATCTCAACTCCCTGTGGAGTGAAACAGTATGTTACTACATCTCAACTCCCCGTGGAGTGAAACAGTATGTAACTACATCTCAACTCCCTGTGGAGTGAAACAGTATGTTATTACATCTCAACTCCCTGTGGAGGGAAACAGTATGTTACTACATCTCAACTCCCTGTGGAGTGAAACAGTATGTAACTACATCTCAACTCCCCCTGGAGTGAAACAGTATGTTACTACATCTCAACTCCCCCTGGAGTGAAACAGTATGTAACTACATCTCTACTCCCTGTGGAGTGAAACAGTATGTTATTACATCTCAACTCCCCCTGGAGTGAAACAGTATGTAACTACATCTCTACTCCCCGTGGAGTGAAACAGTATGTTACTACATCTCAACTCCCCCTGGAGTGAAACAGTATGTTACTACATCTCAACTCCCCCTGGAGTGAAACAGTATGTAACTACATCTCTACTCCCCGTGGAGTGAAACAGTATGTTACTACATCTCAACTCCCCGTGGAGTGAAACAGTATGTTACTACATCTCAACTCCCCGTGGAGTGAAACAGTATGTGATCGTAGGTGGAAGGACGACAGAGGCAGAGAAACATAATACAGTTTGCAGGGGAATTTATTCTTTATCAACACAGGTAAAGTGGGGAAAAGGGGGTCTGGACGGAACCAAAGCAAAGAAAGTAAAAGAGTCCAGTCTCCGACCTTACATGCCTTCCCACTGCTTACCTAGCCTTTAGCACCACCTGGTGCGCTCTTCCTCCTCTCGTCCTTGTCTATTCCCTCCTCTATTCCCTCCTCTCTTCCACCTCTCATCCTCCTCTATTCCCTCCTCTATTCTATCCTCTATTCTCTCCTCTCTTCCTCCTCTATTCTTCCTCTCTTCCACCTCTCTTCCTCCTCTATTCTCTCCTCTATTCTCTCCTCTCTTCCTCCTCTCTTCCTCCTCTATTCCCTCCTCTATTCCTCCTCTCTTCCTCCTCTCTTCCTCCTCTCTTCCTCCTCTCTTCCTCCTCTCTACCGCCTCTCTTCCTCCTCTCTTCCTCCTCTCTTCCTCCTCTCTACCTCCTCTCTTCCTCCTCTCTTCCTCCTCTCTTCCTCCTCTCTTCTCCTCTCTTTCTGCTCTCTTCCTCCTCTCTACCTCCTCTCTTCCTCCTCTCTTCCTCCTCTCTTCCTCCTCTCTACCTCCTCTCTTCCTCCTCTCTTCCCTCCTCTCTTCCTCCTCTCTTCCTCCTCTCTTCCCTCCTCTCTACCTCCTCTTCCCTCCTCTCTACCTCCTCTCTTCCTCCTCTCTTCCTCCTCTCTTTCCTCCTCTCTACTGCCTCTCTTCCTCCTCTCTTCCCTCCTCTCTACCTCCTCTCTTCCTCCTCTCTTCCTCCTCTCCCTCCTCTCTACCGCCTCTCTTCCTCCTCTCTTCCCTCCTCTCTTCCTCCTCTCTTCCTCCTCTCTACCTCCTCTCTTCCTCCTCTCTTCCCTCCTCTCTTCCTCCTCTCTTCCTCCTCTCTTCCCTCCTCTCTACCTCCTCTTCCCTCCTCTCTACCACCTCTCTTCCTCCTCTCTTCCTCCTCTCTTCCCTCCTCTCTACCTCCTCTCTTCCTCCTCTCTTCCTCCTCTCTTCCCTCCTCTCTACCTCCTCTCTTCCCTCCTCTCTACATCTTCTCTTCCTCCTCTCTTCCTAATCTCTTTGGGCTTTTCTAATTACTTCTGCTTCACTTCACTACAACAGTTCACTGTCTGATAGAAAGAAAACCCACAGAAGACCTGCAGATTGTAAAGGACATATTTCACTACAACAGTTCACTGTCTGATAGAAAGAAAGCAGAGCAGAGAAAAAGTATTTCCCCCTTTCTGATTTTCTCTTCTTTTGCATATTTTTAATACTGAACTTTATCAGATCTTCAACCAAAACCTAATATTAGATAAAGGGAACCTGAGTGAACAAATAACACAACAATAACATACTTATTGTATTTATTTAATTAACAAAGTTATCCAACACCTAATTCCCCTGTGTGAAGAAAGTATTTGTCCCCTTACTGTCAGTAACTGGTTGTTCCACCTTGATCTGCAACGACTCCAACCAAACACTTCCTGTCGTTGTTGATCCGTCTCTCACATCACTGTGGATGAACGTTGGCCCTCTCTTCCATGCAGAACTGCTGTGACTCAGTGACGTCTGTTGGTTTTCAGGCACGAACTGCTCGTTTCAAGTCCCGCCACAACGTCTGGGATTATGTCCGGACTTTGACGAGGCCATTCCAAAACTTAAAATGTGTCGCTTCTTTAGCCATTTTCATTAAAACTTGATTGTGTGTTTTGGATCATCGTCTTGCTGCATGACCCAGCTGTGCTTCAGTTTCACCTCACAGATGGAATAACACTTTCATTCAGTTTTCCAACTCTAACTAACATGTTCTGCTCCTCAGTTTTCAGTAACCACCTGGACAGTATTATAAAGCAGCCTGATGCGTTTAGTCGTGTGACTGCGGTGGTCTCAGCAACTCCTTGCTTAGTCTTTGCCCAGTTCACCCACTCTGGTGGTGCTTCCCGTTGACTGCAATTACCTTTTTCGACCACAAGAGGGAAGTAGATATCACTTTATAAAATCCTACACATCAAACTGATTATTAACAACTAGCCATGTTAACTATGCAAGTAATCACTTGTGGACAAATGCACGTGATTTTATATCTGAGTGTCAGAGATGACTGTTTAAGTAGAAACCTATTCCCTGGTAGGCCAGTCTCTTAGTGATTTCCTGTCTGTTTCTGTTCATTGTCATGGCGATGTGATGATAGAAGAATTGGTCTCCTACTAAAAATACAAGTCTGAAACGTCTTTTTGGGACAATATCTCAATCCCAAATAGCACCCTATTTCTGACATAGTGCACTATACTATGTTTTCCTCTGGTCAGGGCAAAGGGTTCCATTTTGGGAGGCAGATGCTGTCTCACCTTCTTCCTCTGTGATGTCACATGTCTCAACTTCTTCCTCTGTGATGTCACACGTCTCAACTTCTTCCTCTGTGATGTCACATGTCTCAACTTCTTCCTCTGTGATGTCACATGTCTCAACGTCTTCCTCTGTGATGTCACGTCTCACCTTCTTCCTCTGTGATGTCACATGTCTCAACTTCTTCCTCTGTGATGTCACATGTCTCAACTTCTTCCTCTGTGATGTCACATGTCTCAACGTCTTCCTCTGTGATGTCACATGTCTCAACGTCTTCCTCTGTGATGTCACATGTCTCAACTTCTTCCTCTGTGATGTCACATGTCTCAACTTCTTCCTCTGTGATGTCACATGTCTCAACTTCTTCCTCTGTGATGTCACATGTCTCAACTTCTTCCTCTGTGATGTCACATGTCTCAACTTCTTCCTCTGTGATGTCACATGTCTCAACGTCTTCCTCTGTGATGTCACATGTCTCACCTTCTTCCTCTGTGATGTCACATGTCTCACCTTCTTCCTCTGTGATGTCACATGTCTCACCTTCTTCCTCTGTGATGTCACATGTCTCACCTTCTTCCTCTGTGATGTCACATGTCTCAACTTCTTCCTCTGTGATGTCACATGTCTCAACTTCTTCCTCTGTGATGTCACATGTCTCACCTTCTTCCTCTGTGATGTCTCACCAGGCATGATCACACCTGCATGGATATGAACCGGCATCATCTCCTTCTGAAGGATACCAATGGTCTCTCTCAAATGTATGTCTTCTGCTATCATTCTACCTCTCTCTGGGGTCATCCTCTCTCTGGGGTCATCCTCTCTCTGGGGTCATCCTCTCTCTGGGGTCATCCTCTCTCTGGGGTCATCCTCTCTCTGGGGTCATCCTCTCTCTGGGGTCATCCTCTCTCTGGGGTCATCCTGTCTCTGGGGTCATCCTTCATCTCTTTCTCCCTTTCTCTGTCCTCTCTCCTTTGTCTCTGTCTCACACTGTCTCCCACAACTGTCCTCCTAACGCTTGTCTCTCTCTCTCTCTCTCTCTGTCTCTCTCTCTCTCTCTCTCTCTCTCTCTCTCTGTCTCTGTCTCTGTCTCTCTCTCTCTCTCTGTCTGTCTCTCTCTCTCCCTCTCTCTCTCTCTCTGTCTCTGTCTCTCTCTCTGTGTGTGTCTCTCTCAATTCAATTCAATTCAATTCAAGGGCTTTATTGGCATGGGAAACATGTGTTAACATTGCCAAAGCAAGTGAGGTAGACAACATACAAAGTGAATATATGAAGTGAAAAACAATAAAAATGAACAGTAAACATTACACATACAGAAGTTTCAAAACAGTAAAGACATTACAAATGTCATATTATATACATATATACAGTGTTTTAACAATGTACAAATGGTTAAAGGACACAAGATAAAATAAATAAGCATAAATATGGGTTGTATTTACAATGGTGTTAGCTCTTCACTGGTTGCCCTTTTCTCGTGGCAACAGGTCACAAATCTTGCTGCTGTGATGGCACACTGTGGAATTTCACCCAGTAGATATGGGAGTTTTTCAAAATTGGATTTGTTTTCGAATTCTTTGTGGATCTGTGTAATCTGAGGGAAATATGTCTTTCTAATATGGTCATACATTGGGCAGGAGGTTAGGAAGTGCAGCTCAGTTTCCACCTCATTTTGTGGGCAGTGAGCACATAGCCTGTCTTCTCTTGAGAGCCATGTCTGCCTACGGCGGCCTTTCTCAATAGCAAGGCTATGCTCACTGAGTCTGTACATAGTCAAAGCTTTCCTTAATTTTGGGTCAGTCACAGTGGTCAGGTATTCTGCCGCTGTGTACTCTCTGTGTAGGGCCAAATAGCATTCTAGTTTGCTCTGTTTTTTTGTTAATTCTTTCCAATGTGTTAAATAATTATCTTTTTGTTTTCTCATGATTTGGTTGGGTCTAATTGTGCTGCTGTCCTGGGGCTCTGTAGGGTGTCTTTGTGTTTGTGAACAGAGCCCCAGGACCAGCTTGCTAAGGGGACTCTTCTCCAGGTTCATCTCTCTGTAGGTGATGGCTTTGTTATGGAAGGTTTGTGAATCGCTTCCTTTTAGGTGGTTGTAGAATTTAACGTCTCTTTTCTGGATTTTGATAATTAGTGGGTATCGGCCTAATTCTGCTCTGCGTGCATTATTTGGTATTATACATTGTACATGGAGGATATTTTTGCAGAATTCTGTCTCAATTTGGTGTTTGTCCCATTTTGTGAAGTCTTGGTTGGTGAGCGGACCCCAGACCTCACAACCATAAAGGGCAATGGGCTCTATGACTGATTCAAGTATTTTTAGCCAAATTCTAATTGGTATGTTGAAATGTATGTTCCTTTTGATGGCATAGAATGCCCTTCTTGCCTTGTCTCTCAGATCGTTCACAGCTTTGTGGAAGTTACCTGTGGCGCTGATGTTTAGGCCAAGGTATGTATAGTTTTTTGTGTGCTCTAGGGCAACAGTGTCTAGATGGAATTAGTATTTGTGGTCCTGGCAACTGGACCTTTTTTGGAACACCATTATTTTGGTCTTACTGAGATTTACTGTCAGGGCCCAGGTCTGACAGAATCTGTGCAGAAGACTTCAGATTCTAGTAGGGTGAGGCCCTAGGAAAGTCTGCAGCACCCGGCCTCACCCTACTAGAATCTGAAGTCTTCTGCACAGATTCTGTCAGACCTGGGCCCCCTCTGTCTCTCTCTCTGTCTGTCTTGGGTGTTTTAGTCGGGGTTCTCCTCTGCTCCCTCACCTGTCTCTTCCCTCTGGTGTTTTAGTCGGGGTTCTCCTCTGCTCGCTCCCTTACCTGTCTCTTCCCTCGGGTGTTTTAGTCAGGGTTCTCCTCTGCTCCCTCACCTGTCTCTTCCCTCGGGTGTTTTAGTCGGGGTTCTCCTCTGCTCTGCTCCCTCACCTGTCTCTTCCCTCGGGTGTTTTAGTCTGGGTTCTCCTATGCTCCCTCACCTGTCTCTTCCCTCGGGTGTTTTAGTCGGGGTTCTCCTCTCCTCTGCTCTGCTCCCTCACCTGTCTCTTCCCTCAGGTGTTTTAGTTGGGGTTCTCCTCTGTTCCCTCACCGGTCTCTTCCCTTGGGTATTTTAGTCGGGGTTCTCCTCTCCTCTGCTCCCTCCCTCACCTGTCTCTTTCCTCTGGTGTTTTAGTCGGGGTTCTCCTCTCCTCTGCTCCCTCCCTCACCTGTCTCTTCCCTCGGGTGTTTTAGTCGGGGTTCTCCTCTGCTCTGCTCCCTCACCTGTCTCTTCCCTCGGGTGTTTTAGTCGGGGTTCTCCTCTGCTCCCTCACCTGTCTCTTCCCTCGGGTGTTTTAGTCGGGGTTCTCCTCTCCTCTGCTCTGCTCCCTCACCTGTCTCTTCCCTCAGGTGTTTTAGTTGGGGTTCTCCTCTGTTCCCTCACCGGTCTCTTCCCTTGGGTATTTTAGTCGGGGTTCTCCTCTCCTCTGCTCCCTCCCTCACCTGTCTCTTTCCTCTGGTGTTTTAGTTGGGGTTCTCCTCTCCTCTGCTCCCTCCCTCACCTGTCTCTTTCCTCTGGTGTTTTAGTTGGGGTTCTCCTCTCCTCTGCTCCCTCACCTGTCTCTTCCCTCTGGTGTTTTAGTCGGGGTTCTCCTCTCCTCTGCTCCCTCCCTCACCTGTCTCTTCCCTCAGGTGTTTTAGTTGGGGTTATCCTCTCCTCTGCTCCCTCCCTCACCTGTCTGTTCCCTCATGTGTTTTAGTTGGGGTTCTCCTCTGCTCTGCTCCCTCACCTGTCTCTTCCCTCTGGTGTTTTAGTCGGGGTTCTCCTCTGCTCCCTCACCTGTCTCTTCCCTCGGGTGTTTTAGTCAGGGTTCTCCTCTGCTCCCTCACCTGTCTGTTCCCTCAGGTGTTTTAGTCGGTGTTCTCCTCTCCTCTGCTCCCTCACCTGTCTCTTCCCTCGGGTGTTTTAGTCGGGGTTCTCCTCTCCTCTGCTCCCTCACCTGTCTCTTCCCTCTGGTGTTTTAGTCAGGGTTCTCCTCTGCTCCCTCACCTATCTCTTCCCTCGGGTGTTTTAGTCAGGGTTCTCCTCTGCTCCCTCCCTCACCTGTCTCTTCCCTCGGGTGTTTTAGTCGGGGTTCTCCTCTCCTCTGCTCCCTCACCTGTCTCTTCCCTCGGGTGTTTTAGTCGGGGTTCTCCTCTCCTCTGCTCCCTCACCTGTCTCTTCCCTCGGGTGTTTTAGTCGGGGGTTCTCCTCTCCTCTGCTCCCTCACCTGTCTCTTCCCTCGGGTGTTTTAGTCAGGGTTCTCTCCTCTCTCAGTAGCTCCAGGTTGGTAGACAATAGCATCTAGAGTTTTTAATTCAACTGAATTGGAACTTAATATGCAAAGCATCTAAAATAGAATGTTTTCTCAAAAGAGGAAATCATTTCAAAATTCTAATATATATATATATAATATATTCCTCAAAAGAGTTGTAAATAAGTTCCAAATTATAATATATTTGTACAAAAAGAGACACATGTAGAAGACAGATGCTTTATTTAGAAACATAGAGAGCAAGACAGTTGGCATGTTGTATATTCCATATAAGGATGTACAGTTCAGAGCAAAACACTTAACATTGTTCCATTTCAGAGCAAAAAGCTACAGGACTTCTGTCTGCTCCTGATATTTATTTCCCTGTTTCTATTTGTCAACCTTCCCTTCCGTTTCCCTCTTTATTACTGCAGTTTCAAGGCAAATGATTTGACATTCAAAGTCCTATGGAAATGACATTCTGTCCTTACTATCTCAGAGTTGTTCTCTCTTTGTGGTATCCTCTTTTCAAAACGCCCTGCCGGTTCATTATTATCTCAGAGTTGTTCTCTCTTTGTGGTATCCTCTTTTCAAAACGCCCTGCCGGTTCATTATTATCTCAGAGTTGTTCTCTCTTTGCGATATCCTCTTTTCAAAACGCCCTGCCGGTTCATTATTATCTCAGAGTTGTTCTCTCTTTGCGATATCCTCTTTTCAAAACGCCCTGCCGGTTCACTGCATCTCATTCTGCAAATAAAACGTAACGTTCCCCAACCATTTTACCCAGAATTCCCTGCATGTGTATAAAACCACCGGTGGTGATTCTCTTTTAAAACGTAGAACTCAAATCAAAGCTAATTACACACAGAAGGAAGCAGCACCTTCCTTTTTGGTTTGACAGTCAGTAAGAGAGTTAAGGAGACCTCTCCGTTGAAAAAACACACAACAACAACCATGAGAAGATGTGGAAGGAAAACAGTGGGAGTCTGGACACCATAGAAATGGATCACTAGAAAGAAAGACAATCCCCATTTAACTATATTGATCATACCCCATGGTTGTGGGGCTTTAACCATTCTAGTAGTTATATTTCTATGCTGAGCCGGACTGAACAACAGCCTAAAACCATGTCATCTAACTAACCACATCCTGAACCTCAGTCTGCTTTTTCACTTCTCAGGCTTCTCAGGCTCGTCGTAAAGCTTGCTGTACTTGGGTGGGTGGGAACTGAAGTCGAACGTGGATGGGTGAGAGCTGACACTGAACACCACAGGAACCGCTACGGTAGAGCTCCTCAGCTGAGCCAGCAGGACGGCAGACATCACCGCTCCCAGGAGCTGGAGGACAACACAACAACGTGAATTAAAAACAACCACGCGGGTGACAGCAAGCCAGGGGACTAGTAGAGATATTCAACTGACAGTGTGATGTGTAAGGTGTGAAATGTGCGCGGTAAAGAATGCATGCTCACAGCCAGAGCAGCGAATCCGAAGAAAACGCCCAACACGATGTCCAGAGCTTTAGCCAGGTAGCCCTCGAGGATGGGGAAGCAGGTCTGTGGGACAGAGGGCCGTTAATACTCATTGGAACACAGATCACAACTCAGTCATGGTCCTGTCTGGCTCACATGGTTACAGTGTGGTACTAGGCGATGCCAAGGTCACGGGTTCAATTCCCGCAGGGATCACAAAAAAACTCAAAATGTGCAGACTGAAAAAGAGGTTGGTGAATTTCATGTCTGTGTAATTAACGTGACGACTCAGATCATGGCTCAACAGAAGAGCTTCGGTCTCCACAGTGTGCTGCTCTCTGATCAGTGACAAAAGCAACCGTTTCTGTCTAGGAATGTAGACGGTTGATTTAAAGATAACCGAAAAGGGAAGCTGGTCCAACCTGTTTGTAGATCAGCTTCTGGTGTCCAGTCATCCTGTACTCTGAAAGGAACAACAACTGAAAAACAGAAGAATAAGAAAAACTGACACGACGTAATGAATGTCTCTAACAGACATAACCCTTAATGAATGTCTCTAACAGACATAACCCTTAATGAATGTCTCATAACCCTTAATGAATGTCTCATAACCCTTAATGAATGTCTCTTAACCCTTAATGAATGTCTCTTAACCCTTAATGAATGTCTCTAACAGACATAACCCTTAATGAATGTCTCATAACCCTTAATGAATGTCTCATAACCCTTAATGAATGTATCTTAACCCTTAATGAATGTCTCATAACCCTTAATGAATGTCTCATAACCCTTAATGAATGTCTCTTAACCCTTAATGAATGTCTCTAACAGACATAACCCTTAATGAATGTCTCATAACCCTTAATGAATGTCTCATAACCCTTAATGAATGTCTCATAACCCTTAATGAATGTCTCATAACCCTTAATGAATGTCTCATAACCCTTAATGAATGTCTCATAACCCTTAATGAATGTCTCATAACCCTTAATGAATGTCTCTAACAGACATAACCCTTAATGAACGTCTCTAACAGATATAACCCTTAATGAATGTCTCATAACCCTTAATGAATGTCTCTAACAGACATAACCCTTAATGAACGTCTCTAACAGACATAACCCTTAATGAATGTCTCATAACCCTTAATGAATGTCTCTAACAGACATAACCCTTAATGAATGTCTCCAACAGACATAACCCTTAATGAATGTCTCCAACAGACATAACCCTTAATGAATGTCTCCAACAGACATAACCCTTAATGAATGTCTCCAACAGACATAACCCTTAATGAATGTCTCCAACAGACATAACCCTTAATGAATGTATCTAACAGACATAACCCTTAACTTCTTCGATTTAGGGGGCGCTCTTTTAATTTTTGGATAAAAAAACGTTCCAGTTTTAAACAAGATATTTTGTCACGAAAAGATGCTCGACTATGCATATAATTCACAGCTTTGGAAAGAAAACACTGACGCTTCCAAATCTGCAAAGATATTATCTGTGAGTGCCACAGAACTGATGCAACAGGCGAAACCAAGATGACATTTCAAACAGGAAATGCCCCAGATTTTGAAGGCGCTGTGTTCCAATGTCTCCTTATATGGCTGTGAATGCGCCAGGAATGAGCTTACACTTTCTGTCGTTTCCCCAAGGTGTCTGCAGCATTGTGACGTATTTGTAGGCATATCATTGGAAGATTGACCATAAGAGACTACATTTACCAGGTGCTCGCTTGGTGTCCTCCGTTGCAATTATTGCATAATCTCCACCTGCGTGTATTTTTCCATTTGCTTCAGAGGAGAAACCCTACTGCCACGAATGACTTATCATCGAATAGATATGTGAAAAACACTTTGAGGATTGATTCTAAACAACGTTTGCCATGTTTCTGTTGATATTATGGAGTTAATTTGGAAAAAAGTTTGGCGTTGTAATGACTGAATTTTCTGTTTTTTTTCTTAGCCAAACGTGATGAACAAAACGGAGTGATTTCTCCTACACAAATAATATTTTTGGAAAAACTGAACATTTGCTATCTAACTGAGAGTCTCCTCATTGAAAACATCTGAAGTTCTTCAAAGGTCAATTATTTTATTTGAATGCTTTTCTTGTTTTTGTGAAAATGTTGCCTGCTGAATGCTAGGCTAAATGCTATGCTAGGCTATCAATACTCTTACACAAATGCTTGTGTAGCTATGGTTCAAAAGCATATTTTGAAAATCTGAGATGACAGTGTTGTTAACAAAAGGCTAAGCTTGTGAGCCAATATATTTATTTCATTTGCGATTTTCATGAATAGTTAACGTTGCGTTATGGTAATGAGCTTGAGGCTATAATTACGCTCCCGGATACCGAATTTCTCGTCGCTAGAGGTTAATGAATGTCTCTAACAGACATAACCCTTAATGAATGTCTCTAACAGACTTAACCCTTAATGAATGTCTCTAACAGACTTAACCCTTAATGAATGTCTCTAACAGACTTAACCCTTAATGAATGTCTCTAACAGACTTAACCCTTAATGAATGTCTCTAACAGACTTAACCCTTAATGAATGTCTCTAACAGACTTAACCCTTAATGAATGTCTCTAACAGACTTAACCCTTAATGAATGTCTCTAACAGACTTAACCCTTAATGAATGTCTCTAACAGACTTAACCCTTAATGAATGTCTCTAACAGACTTAACCCTTAATGAATGTCTTTAACAGACATAACCCTTAATGAATGTATCTAACAGGATGTAAACCTATGTGCATAAGAACTGAGAAGAAGAAGGAGGAGACTATTGACTATAAAGCTACATCATCAGTCCTGTCATGTAGAGTTCATCTGAACTCACCCGGTATTGAATGTTCAGGCATGTACCCTCCATCTGATCTTCCTCCCCCTGACAGAGACAGGAGTCAGGGACGTTGTTGCCCCAGTCTGTGTAACTGAACAGCCCACAGCACTTCAACTGTTAAAAAAACCCACACACAGTCAGTCAGCGTATCGAGCAAAAGGCCATGTTGAGAACAGTAAACTAGTTGAACCACGAGGTCAACCTCAACACAAAGGACATGTTGAGAACAGTAAACTAGTTGAACCACGAGGTCAACCTCTTCCTCATTACTGCTGGTTAGAGTCAACAAAACAAGTCTGTTATGCCCAGCAGTGTCTGGACCTATTTGGAAGGAACACTTCAATTTGGGGGGTTTGGGAGGACAGTAGACTCATTGGTCAAGGGTAGAGATCAAGTGAACACTACAGTGTGTTGTTACAGGAAGTTAACATTACTGAGGTACATGTTGTACACGAAACTAGAACGTAACTTCTCAAAACTATAAAGTATATAATGAATGATATTATTGTAAACCTTAGTGAAATATTTCCTGCTGATGATGATTCATGGAAAAGACAGAATAGATCCCAAGCGGGATCCTTTGATATAATGAATGTTATGGACATGTCGAGTATATTGTGGTGAAATGATTGACGGAAAATGTCCCTGTACATACATTCAGCTGAATCCTCTCGGTGAACTGTCTAACATCAGGGGAGGCTTCGTTCAGAGGCAGGGCCTCACGGAACTTCGCCTCCACGAACTGCTTCATCTGCAAAACAAACACAACAACCACTGGTGTCAACAATGGCCTTTACATAATACACACACACACACACACACACACACACACACACACACACACACACACACACACACAGTCTTACTAGTATAACACATCAGTATTACAGGACAGTCATGTACAGACATTATTATTAACCAACAATACCTCCGAACGGTACATGGCTGTGGGCACCGCCAGACGCAGGAGGCCGAAGCAGCAAATAAAACAGGCCGCCAGAAACTAGAGAGAGAATGTGAAAGAGAGAGATAGAGAGACTTAAACAATTTTCTGTCCAATAAAGTTACTGTGTGACTCAGTGAACAAAACAGGTTACGAAACGGTGTCTTTCCTAACCCAATGTCGTAGTACGATATAAAACAGGATATCAGGGTGGTTTCCCAGACACAGACTGAGCCTAGTTCTGGACTAAAAAGCAAGCTCAAGTAGGTATCTTCATCGAAAACCAGTTTTTAATCCAGAACTGGGGTTAATCTGTGTCTGGGAAACCGTGACATATTGTATATTGTTCTGTCTCTATGGTCGTAGATGTCTGTTCGAATGTGAACTCAGCTGGTCGCAGTAGACCCTCTCACCACGATCAGGGGAATTCTCTTCCCTCCGTGTGCTCCGTACGCCCCGAGCAGAGACATGGCCATGGTGATGCCTCCTACCAGATACATCACCAGAAACCCTTTGGTCTGGTTTTCAAACTGAAAAACAATACAACATCCACCGTGTGTCTCAGCGTACCATTATGACATCATAATAGCAATGCCTATGTTCCTAATAGGGAGAAATCACATCTTTTATTATTGCACAGTAGACCTATAATTCTTGTATATTTAGGAACATCGACTTTGTACACGAGAGTTCACTTTGTGTATATATAGCTAACCAATAAGGAAGTATAGTTATAGTCTACTACATAAACTGTTGACACATTAACCTGTTTTTCAGATGCTGAAGCGTTTAATGCTTATGAGTAACTGTTTGTTTCCACTTTTGTTTTTTCAAAATAGAGAAATTATATAATCAAAATGAATTATCTTTGGTAAGAATTCATTCAATATCCATATATATCTATTCGTAAAATTCAGTTTGAATGTAATTTGAACTTTGAGCCCATTTAGCTCTTGTCTAGGGTGTTACGTGTGCGGCTTTAAAACTTCTTCAAAGCTCAAACCGCATGTAACGCCACGGACCAGAGCTAGATCCCATTTTACCTCTGAAGTGCTGTCATTGTAGCCGAATTGACCCAGAAGTCCCAGGCCGATAATCACACCTCCAACGATCTAAAGAAAAACATCCCATTCACTATCAAATAACATAAGGTAATAAAACACGTCTTTAAAGCCATATTTAACGGATGTGAAGTTGGATTATACAACTTTATACAACATGGAGAGAGACACGTAGGAAAGTGGATAGAAACCATATAATTTCACACAGACAGGCTACAAACATTTTGAAACTAACTTTTATGGGCAGAAGTTTTTGGTGAAGAAGATACACGAACTTGTTGTTTTGTTGCGCAGTTGATTACAATCGAAAGTAACCTTAAAGTATCGCCTACTGAGTTAATCGCATGTTCCTACTTGTATTTACAAATAAAGAGTTGCTAACTTACCGCAAACAGCAGGTTGAAGAAGACAAAAAGCCGTTGGAAACAGCTATTAAGTTTAGCCATTGTCGTGTTTATCAGGTACACACTTCAGCTCTCAGAAAACGAACTCTACCTGTCCGTGCTGCTCGTGAGTGTGTCAGTTTTCCGGGTAGCAGATGTTGTCGGCAGTACTGAGTTAGTTCCTGTAAATTACACTGTAACCAACGATGTATATAAACCCTGGAATGGAGAAAAGGTATGTATTGCCATTATAAGCCTTTGAAGCCAACGGTCGGCCATATTGGAACTCCCCGGTTCGGCCCAGTCCGCCACAAAAATGAATGGAGATCTACAGTATTTATAAATAAAGGACAAAATTACATGTATTTAATACTTTTTGTTGTTGTAGTTGGGACAGTATCATTAGTCATCAAAAAAATATATACTTTAAAGGGAAATGTTTTTGTTTTTTCTCTATTTTTTGTTTGTATGATTAGCTCACGTGATTTAATTTGGACGTATGCATTAAGGTGTCTCTAATGGAATAAATGCTTTTCTAAAGATTCCAATATACAATTACAACTGTGGGGGAATGCCAAGATGGAGGTTCAATGGCTTCAACACACACACCCATAAAATCATCTAGTGTATATATAAAAGTATATAAGTATATATATAAGTCACATACCGTAAGCTTTTTTTCTGTATATATATATTTTTTTAAAAGTACATTTCAAATTACAACAGAATAACAACAAAAACATAGGACATCACTACACGTAAGCACAGACAGAAGGAGTAACCCAGACATGTCACTGGGCCTATAAAGCTGAAGCATCCGTTTAGATTTTTACGTTTTCTCACCACCAAATGGTAGTTCAGTCGTGGGTGGAGTGGGAGAGGATGGAACTACGTGAAACTGGGCAGACGTTCTGCTAATTTTCTCATCGATTAAACATTTGACCTCAGTATATTTTTTCTGTTCCCTAAACTACAATATGTTACAAACACAGTGAAGTAAGTTTTAAAGACTTCTCCAAATATTTAAATGGAATTGTTTAGAAAGAGTGCAAGGTCGAATTGAATTTGTGCACAAGCGCACTTCACAGAGTAGGCGTTCCCTAATGGAAATATGCAAATACACGCTACAGCGCGCCAATAGGATCTCGCTAGCTCTTGCTTGGCTTTAACCACCTTGCTTGTTCTGCCCACTCTTCCTTATTTGCTCCCACTGTAAACGGCACAGATGAACTATCTTGGGTTAGTTATATTTCGCTGTATCTAGGCCTGTCCTGCATCATCTAAAGTATTTTTTCCAGTGTTTACAAACTTGCCTACTCACATTTCATTGCATGGATATAGCAGAACGAATATGAAAATATATTTTAGTTTTTTACAGAGATACATTACACCAACTCTAGACTCAAATCAAATTTGAAAGTTTATTAAATCAAATACTATATTAATGCGGGTGTAGCAAAATGCTGGAAAGATATCACAGGCTGGTGAGAGAGAAAGAGAGAAAGACAGACAGACAGTGAGTAGAGAGAGAGAGAGGAGAGAGAGCAAATGAGCAAGTGATAGAAGACAAGAGAAATAAAGATTTGCTTTATTGATCCAAGGCTGAGCTAGAATAGGGTCTTAGTCTCCTGGGACCCAGGTTATTAACTGTAGTCCGTAATGAGGAAAGATTGGGTCAGAATAGAGTCTTAGTCTCCTGGGACCCAGGTAATTAACTGACTGTCTGTAGTCCAGAATGAGTAGAGACTGGGTCACAATAGAGTCTTAGTCTCCTCAGACCCAGGTAATTAACTGACTGTCTGTAGTCCATGATGAGTAGAGACTGGGTCAGAATAGAGTCTTAGTCTCCTGGGACCCAGGTAATTAACTGACTGTCTGTAGTCCATGATGAGTAGAGACTGGGTCAGAATAGAGTCTTAGTCTCCTCAGACCCAGGTAATTAACTGACTGTTTGTAGTCCAGAATGAGTAGAGACTGGGTAGGAATAGAGTCTCCTCAGACCCAGGTAAGTCTGTAGTCCAGAATGAGGAGAGACTGGGTCAGAATAGGGTCTCTCTCTCTCTCTCTCTCTCTCTCTCTCTCTCTCTCTCTCTCTCTCTCTCTCTCTTTCTTTCTTTCTTTCTTTCTTTCTTTCTTTCTCTCTCTCTCTCTCTCTCTGTCGCTTTCCCTTTGTCTCCGTCTCTCTCCCAACCCTGGGCCCAGCTCAGGGACACAGGCAGCACCTACACAGGTCCCAGCTAAAGGAACACAGGCAGCACCTACACAGGTCCCAGCTAAAGGAACACAGGCAGCACCTACACAGGTCCCAGCTAAAGGAACACAGGCAGCACCTACACGGGTCCCAGCTAAAGGAACACAGGCAGTACCGATACTGGTCCCAGCTAAAGGAACACAGGCAGCACCGATACTGGTCCCAGCTAAAGGAACACAGGCAGCACCGATACTGGTCCCAGCTAAAGGAATACAGGCAGTACCGATACTGGTCCCAGCTAAAGGAACACAGGCAGCACCTACACGGGTCCCAGCTAAAGGAACACAGGCAGCACCTACACAGGTCCCAGCTAAAGGAACACAGGCAGCACCTACACGGGTCCCAGCTAAAGGAACACAGGCAGCACCTACACGGGTCCCAGCTAAAGGAACACAGGCAGCACCTACACGGGTCCCAGCTAAAGGAACACAGGCAGCACCTACACGGGTCCCAGCTAAAGGAACACTGGCAGCACCTACACAGGTCCCAGCTAAAGGAACACAGGCAGCACCTACACGGGTCCCAGCTAAAGGAACACAGGCAGCACCTACACGGGTCCCAGCTAAAGGAACACAGGCAGCACCTACACGGGTCCCAGCTAAAGGAACACAGGCAGCACCTACACGGGTCCCAGCTAAAGGAACACTGGCAGCACCTACACAGGTCCCAGCTAAAGGAACACAGGCAGCACCTACACGGGTCCCAGCTAAAGGAACACAGGCAGCACCTACACGGGTCCCAGCTAAAGGAACACAGGCAGCACCTACACGGGTCCCAGCTAAAGGAACACAGGCAGCACCTACACGGGTCCCAGCTAAAGGAACACAGGCAGCACCTACACAGGTCCCAGCTAAAGGAACACTGGCAGCACCTACACGGGTCCCAGCTAAAGGAAGGTATTTTTACATTGTAGATAATTGCTGTTGGTGTGATTAATAGTAGTTTGTGTGATTAGTAGTAGTTTGTGTGATTAATAGTAGTTTGTGTGATTAATAGTAGTTTGTGTGATTAGTAGTAGTTTGTGTGATTAATAGTAGTTTGTGTGATTAGTAGTAGTTTGTGTGATTAGTAGTAGTTTGTGTGATTAATAGTAGTTTGTGTGATTAGTAGTAGTTTGTGTGATTAGTAGTAGTTTGTGTGATTAGTAGAAGTTTGTGTGATTAGTAGTAGTTTGTGTGATTAGTAGTAGTTTGTGTGATTAGTAGTAGTTTGTGTGATTAATAGTAGTTTGTGTGATTAATAGTAGTTTGTGTGATTAGTAGTAGTTTGTGTGATTAATAGTAGTTTGTGTGATTAGTAGTAGTTTGTGTGATTAGTAGTAGTTTGTGTGATTAATAGTAGTTTGTGTGATTAGTAGTAGTTTGTGTGATTAATAGTAGTTTGTGTGATTAATAGTAGTTTGTGTGATTAATAGTAGTTTGTGTGATTTGTAGTAGTTTGTGTGATTAGTAGTAGTTTGTGTGATTAGTAGTAGTTTGTGTGATTAGTAGTAGTTTGTGTGATTAGTAGTAGTTTGTGTGATTAATAGTAGTTTGTGTGATTAATAGTAGTTTGTGTGATTAGTAGTAATTTGTGTGATTAGTAGTAGTTTGTGTGATTAGTAGTAGTTTGTGTGATTAGTAGTAGTTTATGTGATTAGTAGAAGTTTGTGTGATTAGTAGTAGTTTGTGTGATTAGTAGAAGTTTGTGTGATTAAGGGGAAGTAGACTGAGACTTTATGTCTCAAGGATGTTTTTGTATTGTAGGGTTGTAGTGATAGAAGGGAAATTGTATACTAGCCTGTGGTTGGTTCTGGGGAACTGTCTGCTAGAAAGCTTGTGGCTGGAAATCACAGATATGCTAACAGCACGAAGATGAGGAAGAGGCGGCAGAGAAGAGGAAGTGATGCCAACAGCGGTTGAGAATGTCCTGGTTAGCAGAAAATCATGAGCTTAATCAGGGTGAAAGGGCCTATTGAAAGTGCTGTCATATTAGTGGAAAACTGCTGAAGTATGTAATTGTATGGACGGGAGGAGTTTTGACAGGAGAGAGTGTTGAGGACAGGGGGAGTTTTGACAGGAGAGAGTGTTGAGGACAGGGGGAGTTTTGACAGGAGAGAGTGTTGAGGACGGGGGGAGTTTTGACAGGAGAGAGTGTTGAGGACGGGGGGAGTTTTGACAGGAGAGAGTGTTGAGGACAGGGGGAGTTTTGACAGGAGAGAGTGTTGAGGACAGGGGGAGTTTTGACAGGAGAGAGTGTTGAGGACAGGGGGGGGGGGAGTTTTGACAGGAGAGAGTGTTGAGGACAGGGGGAGTTTTGACAGGAGAGAGTGTTGAGGACAGGGGGAGTTTTGACAGGAGAGAGT
Source organism: Oncorhynchus mykiss (assembly GCF_013265735.2). Taxonomy (NCBI): domain Eukaryota; kingdom Metazoa; phylum Chordata; class Actinopteri; order Salmoniformes; family Salmonidae; genus Oncorhynchus; species Oncorhynchus mykiss. Next base: position 6,851 of record NW_023493740.1, on the reverse strand, counting down.
GTTGAGGACAGGGGGGGTTTTGACAGGAGAGAGTGTTGAGGACAGGGGGGGAGTTTTGACAGGAGAGAGTGTTGAGGACGGGGGGAGTTTTGACCGGAGAGAGTGTTGAGGACGGGAGGAGTTTTGACAGGAGAGAGTGTTGAGGACAGGGGGGGGGGGGCGGGGGGGGGTGACAGGAGAGAGTGTTGAGGACGGGGGGGGGGGGGGGGGAGTTTTGACAGGAGAGAGTGTTGAGGACAGGGGGGGAGATTTGACAGGTGAGAGTGTTGAGGACAGGGGGGGGGGGGGGTGACAGGAGAGAGTGTTGAGGACGGGGGGGGGAGTTTTGACAGGAGAGAGTGTTGAGGACAGGGGGGGGGGAGTTTTGACAGGAGAGAGTGTTGAGGACAGGGGGAGTTTTGACAGGTGAGAGTGTTGAGGACAGGGGGGGGAGTTTTGACAGGAGAGAGTGTTGAGGACGGGGGGAGTTTTGACAGGAGAGAGTGTTGAGGATGGGGGGGGAGTTTTGACAGGAGAGAGTGTTGAGGACAGGGGGAGTTTTGACAGGTGAGAGTGTTGAGGACGGGGGGAGTTTTGACAGGAGAGAGTGTTGAGGATGGGAGGGAGGGAGTTTTGACAGGAGAGAGTGTTGAGGACAGGGGGGGGAGTTTTGACAGGAGAGAGTGTTGAGGACAGGGGGGGGGGGGTTTTGACAGGAGAGAGTGTTGAGGACGGGGGGAGTTTTGACAGGAGAGAGTGTTGAGAACGGGGGGAGGGAGTTTTGACAGGAGAGAGTGTTGAGGACAGGGGGAGTTTTGACAGGTGAGAGTGTTGAGGAGAGGGGGAGTTTTGACAGGAGAGAGTGTTGAGGATGGGGGGGAGGGAGTTTTGACAGGAGAGAGTGTTGAGGACAGGAGGGGGGGAGTTTTGACAGGAGAGAGTGTAGAGGACAGGGGGGGGGGGAGTTTTGACAGGAGAGAGTGTTGAGGATGGGGGGGGGGAGTTTTGACAGGAGAGAGTGTTGAGGACAGGGGGGGTGAGTTTTGACAGGAGAGAGTGTTGAGGACAGGGGGGGGGAGTTTTGACAGGAGAGAGTGTTGAGGACAAGGGGGGGGGGGGGTTTGACAGGAGAGAGTGTTGAGGACAAGGGGGGGGGGGAGTTTTGACAGGAGAGAGTGTTGAGGACGGGGGGAGTTTTGACAGGAGAGAGTGTTGAGGACAAGGGGGGGGTGGGAGTTTTGACAGGAGAGAGTGTTGAGGACGGGGGGAGTTTTGACAGGAGAGAGTGTTGAGAACGGGGGGAGTGTTGACAGGAGAGAGTGTTGAGGACAGGGGGGTAGTTTTGACAGGAGACAGTGTTGAGGACAGGGGGAGTTTTGACAGGAGAGAATGTTGAGGACAGGGGGGGAGTTTTGACAGGAGAGAGTGTTGAGGACAGGGGGGGGGAGTTTTGACAGGAGAGAGTGTTGAGAACGGGGGGAGTTTTGACAGGAGAGAGTGTTGAGGACAGGGGTGAGTTATGACAGGAGAGAGTGTTGAGGACAGGGGGGGGGAGTTTTGACAGGAGAGAGTGTTGAGGACAGGGGGGGAGTTATGACAGGAGAGAGTGTTGAGGACGGGGGGAGTTTTGACAGGAGAGAGTGTTGAGGATGGGGGGAGTTTTGACAGGAGAGAGTGTTGAGGACAGGGGGGAGTTTTGACAGGAGAGAGTGTTGAGGACAGGGGGGGGGGAGTTTTGACAGGAGAGAGTGTTGAGGACAGGGGGGAGTTATGACAGGAGAGAGTGTTGAGGATGGGGGGAGTTATGACAGGAGAGAGTGTTGAGGACAGGGGGGTGAGGGGAGTTTTGACAGGAGAGAGTGTTGAGGACGGGGGGAGTTTTGACAGGAGAGAGTGTTGAGGACAGGGGGGAGTTATGACAGGAGAGAGTGTTGAGGACAGGGGGGGGGAGTTTTGACAGGAGAGAGTGTTGAGGACAGGGGGGGGGGGGAGTTTTGACAGGAGAGAGTGTTGAGGACGGGGGGAGTTTTGACAGGAGAGAGTGCTGAGGACGGGGGTAGTTTTGACAGGAGAGAGTGTTGAGGACGGGAGGAGTTTTGACAGGAGAGAGTGTTGAGGACGGGGGGAGTTTTGACAGGAGAGAGTGTTGAGGACAGGGGGAGTTTTGACAGGAGAGAGTGTTGAGGACAGGGGGGAGTTATGACAGGAGAGAGTGTTGAGGACAGGGGGGGGGAGTTTTGACAGGAGAGAGTGTTGAGGACAGGGGGGGGGGAGTTTTGACAGGAGAGAGTGTTGAGGACGGGGGGAGTTTTGACAGGAGAGAGTGTTGAGGACAGGGGGGAGTTATGACAGGAGAGAGTGTTGAGGACAGGGGGGGGGAGTTTTGACAGGAGAGAGTGTTGAGGACAGGGGGAGTTTTGACAGGAGAGAGTGTTGAGGACAGGGGGAGTTTTGACAGGAGAGAGTGTTGAGGACAGGGGGGGGGGAGTTATGACAGGAGAGAGTGTTGAGGACGGGGGGAGTTTTGACAGGAGAGAGTGTTGAGGATGGGGGGGGGGGGGGGGTGACAGGAGAGAGTGTTGAGGACAGGGGGAGTTTTGACAGGAGAGAGTGTTGAGGACAGGGGGGGGGGAGTTATGACAGGAGAGAGTGTTGAGGACGGGGGGAGTTTTGACAGGAGAGAGTGTTGAGGATGGGGGGAGTTTTGACAGGAGAGAGTGCTGCATCACTCGAAAGGCCCGTATTCAGCTGTTGATTATTTTGGGTATTTAAAAAGTGAAAAACACTCTGAGTTTTGAGTATTCTGTGATAAACAAGTTTATTGCAAATTGAGTTCAACTTTCAGTATGCAGAACCTACACTGAGCTCCACTGGTCAGGAAGGTATGCAGAACCTACACTGGGCTCCACTGGTCAGGAAGGTATGCAACACCTACACTGAGCTCCACTGGTCAGGAAGGTATGCAGCACCTCCACTGGACAGGAAGGTTTGCAGCACTGAGCTCCACTGGTCAGGAAGGTTTGCAGCACTGAGCTCCACTGGACAGGAAGGTTTGCAGCACTGAGCTCCACTGGTCAGGAAGGTTTGCAGCACTGAGCTCCACTGGACAGGAAGGTTTGCAGCACTGAGCTCCACTGGTCAGGAAGGTTTGCAGCACTGAGCTCCACTGGTCAGGAAGGTTTGCAGCACTGAGCTCCACTGGACAGGAAGGTTTGCAGCACTGAGCTCCACTGGTCAGGAAGGTTTGCAGCACTGAGCTCCACTGGACAGGAAGGTTTGCAGCACTGAGCTCCACTGGTCAGGAAGGTTTGCAGCACTGAGCTCCACTGGACAGGAAGGTTTGCAGCACTGAGCTCCACTGGTCAGGAAGGTTTGCAGCACTGAGCTCCACTGGACAGGAAGATTTGCAGCACTGAGCTCCACTGGACAGGAAGGTATGCAGCACTGAGCTCCACTGGTCAGGAAGGTATGCAGCACCTACACTGGGCTCCACTGGTCAGGAAAGTATGCAACACCTACACTGAGCTCCACTGGACAGGAAGGTATGCAACACCTACACTGAGCTCCACTGGACAGGAAGGTATGCAACACCTACACTGAGCTCCACTGGACAGGAAGGTATGCAACACCTACACTGAGCTCCACTGGTCAGGAAGGTATGCAACACCTACACTGAGCTCCACTGGACAGGAAGGTATGCAGCACCTACACTGAGCTCCACTGGACAGGAAGGTTTGCAGCACTGAGCTCCACTGGACAGGAAGGTTTGCAGCACTGAGCTCCACTGGTCAGGAAGGTTTGCAGCACTGAGCTCCACTGGACAGGAAGGTTTGCAGCACTGAGCTCCACTGGTCAGGAAGGTTTGCAGCACTGAGCTCCCCTGGACAGGAAGGTTTGCAGCACTGAGCTCCACTGGACAGGAAGGTTTGCAGCACTGAGCTCCACTGGACAGGAAGGTTTGCAGCACTGAGCTCCACTGGTCAGGAAGGTTTGCAGCACTGAGCTCCACTGGACAGGAAGGTTTGCAGCACTGAGCTCCACTGGACAGGAAGGTTTGCAGCACTGAGCTCCACTGGTCAGGAAGGTTTGCAGCACTGAGCTCCACTGGACAGGAAGGTTTGCAGCACTGAGCTCCACTGGTCAGGAAGGTTTGCAGCACTGAGCTCCACTGGTCAGGAAGGTTTGCAGCACTGAGCTCCACTGGACTGGAAGGTTTGCAGCACTGAGCTCCACTGGACTGGAAGGTTTGCAGCACTGAGCTCCACTGGTCAGGAAGGTTTGCAGCACTGAGCTCCACTGGACAGGAAGGTTTGCAGCACTGAGCTCCACTGGACTGGAAGGTTTGCAGCACTGAGCTCCACTGGTCAGGAAGGTTTGCAGCACTGAGCTCCACTGGACAGGAAGGTTTGCAGCACTGAGCTCCACTGGACTGGAAGGTTTGCAGCACTGAGCTCCACTGGTATTTTACTAAGTCATTAGAATTGATGTATTACCTTCTGTTTGACTTGGCACTAAGCTACTGCTGTATTTGAGAGTTCTCTGCAGGCAGAATGATTATACTGTAGTTCAAAATGCTCTAAAATGGGAAAGGAACCCCATAGGGAATGACTGGGTTTCTGTAGTTTGGGCTGTAGTTTCTGTGGTCTGGGCTTGCCTGGGCTTGCCTGCCAGAGTCACCAACTACTCAAACTATCTCACAATGTCAGCTCTGCTTGTTCGTTCTCTCGCTCTCGCTCTCTCTCTCTCTCTCTCTCTCTCTCTCTCTCTCTCTCTCTCTCTCTCGCTCTCTCGCTCTCTCTCTCGCTCTCTCTCTCTCTCTCTCTCTCTGTCTCACTCTCTCTCTCTCGCTCTCTCTCGCTCTCTCGCTCTCTCTCTCGCTCTCTCTCTCTCTCTCTCTCTCTGTCTCACTCTCTCTCTCTCGCTCTCTCGCTCTATCTCGCTCTCTCGCTCTCTCGCTCTCTCTCTCGCTCTCTCTCTCTCTCTCTCTCTCTCTCTCTCTCTCTCTCTCTCGCTCTCTCGCTCTCTCTCAATTCGCTTTATTGGCATGACGTATCAATGTACATATTGCCAAAGCTTACTTTGGAGAGTTACAATATTAACATATTTACATTTATAATAATCATTATTGACAACAGTTACAACAATAATCAAGGGTCAAAATAACCATACATTGAACAATAACAATGGTATAGAGGACATGTGCAGGTTGGTTGGTCTGTCAGACACTGCCCCTCATCTTATGGCAGGCAGCAATGTAGTGTGCTGACAACCCACAGCTCTCTGCCTCCTCCCCCAACAGCAAGGGTAGCTTATTCTCATCAGAGATGTCTTCAACAACTTCAATAAAGCTTTTACATTTGGGGAAACGACACTCTCTAATTGTTTGATATTTTTTGACATTTTGTCATTGTTGCACAGCCTCTCCTCTGCAGGGAGCTGGGCTTGGTAATGATATGAGAGGGTGTGTGTGTGTCTTTTCAATGAATTTTCAGAGAGGAGAGAATATGACTTTGTGCTGGCTAATCTTTACATTGCATTTAGAGGGGGTTGATGGGGTGTATAGTTTACTGTTCGAATTTCACATTTTTACAAATCTTGTTCATTTCCATTTTGATCAACCTTAGCGAATGAAAGGCCAATAATGCAACGTCTGCCACGCCCACTGTAGCGCAGCGTGGAATCTTGCTTCGCGTCGATGCAGACAACTAGTTCCACAAGGCGAACCCGCTCCGAGTAACCGCAGCCTCGAGCCCAGATGCGACTCTGTCTCCTCTGGGGCGCGTTGGGCGGGAGGCTATGATAAAGACTGAACTTGGTAACTTGCACACAGTAAAACATAAACGCAATTGAATGCAAGTTATAGCAGGGTTAGATCGTTGTAATTCTCGACATTGAACCCTGATATTAACCTCACCAGCAGCCGAAACAGACAGACAAAAAGGACCGCTTCTGTTTCCTCCCGAAATCGCCTTTGAATGTGAGCTGTCCGCGGCACCTGGACGGGAAAGATGCAGCAAAGAAGATGCGGCTTTTTTATGGTTTTATCCTTTTTAGTACAGATGGGGAACGCAGGTAAGTGGCGCAGATTGGGACACCAATAACCCAGCAAGCATTCAAATAGATTCAATGAATGTCATCACTGACTGGTGTTGTAGCCTATTGTCCAGTTGGTGCACAGAAACACCTATACCATTCAATGCAACTCCATAACCTATGCTTTCAGCATCACGCATAGCAGGCACATCTGTATGTAGTTTATACGGGGTTGTAATGGTATTTGTTTTGTCAGGTGCTGCGTGCATGCTGTTGCTGCGTGCATGTTTTATGCCAATGGTGAGGAATAGGGCTACCGTCAATATGTAACGGTGCATTAGAAGCATAACCATCGTATGTTTCATCTGAATTGTTCATGCAACAAAGACAGAATCGAAGTTGTTCCGTTTGTGTGGTCCGTCTGCAAATATGCATAAAGCTCGAGGCTGAAAGCCGATCGAATAGAATCCCACCTCTAATCCAATAAGGAAGCGTGTTTTCAGGACCATGGCTAGCAACCGGCCGAAAACAACACTACTGTCGTTAGGGAGAAAATGTCTCAACTGTGTTTGTGAAAGAGGAAGGGTCGCGCAGCAGTAATTACCTGGATGAAGGATTTAGCCTGTATTGTGAACGGTGTTAGTCTAAAGACAATGCCACGTATTATACACGTTGTTTTACAGAGAATGTACAATCAAATAATCTACCGAGTTTACTATTGTGATATTCTACATCGATTTTGCAGCTGGCATTACTGTATCATACTGATACACAGTTTATTACAGGTTAAGAGGGAGAAAGAGAGAGGGGGGAGAGAGTAAGCAAGAGAGGAGGAGAGG
>NW_023493739.1:215000-242555 GCF_013265735.2 Oncorhynchus mykiss | reverse complement strand
TGACACTGGGGCTTTTGGAGTTGCTTATCTGTGATTAAGGCAAACAAAAGGTCTACACTTGGTTTACACTACATTACTACATTACTGAATGTTTATAATTAGAGATAGATAAACACTTGGTTTAGACTACATTACTACATTACTGAATGTTTCTGATCAGAGATAGATAAACACTTGATTTAGACTACATTACTACATTACTGAATGTTTCTGATCAGAGATAGATAAACACTTGGTTTAGACTACATTACTACATTACTGAATGTTTCTGATCAGATGAACAAAGGAATAGATGAGTTACACAACCTCCACTTATTTGCTCAACCAGAAACCAATTAACCAATTAGCCTTCAGACAGACAGAGATTCAGTGAAACAAAATCACATTGATTGATTATCAGACGAGTCAGTGAAGTACCAGGCTGTTGGTCAGGGAGGAAGAGGTGGGGGAGGAGGAGGGGAGGGGGAGGAGGAGGTGGGGGAGGAGGAGGAGGTGGTGGCGGAGGAGGAGGAGGAGGAGGTGGGGGAGGAGGTCCAGGCTAACTAAACGACTGTGAGTTCATTTTTCATTTTCCATTTGTTTTGTCTCGTTTTTCCCCACACACCTGGTTCTCATTTCCCTCATTTCCCTCATTTCCCTCATTACGTGTTGTGTATTTAACCCTCTGCCCCCCCCCCCCATGTCTTTGTGTGGTATCGTTTACTGTAAGTGCTTGTGTATTTAACCCTCTGTCCCCCCCATGTCTTTGTGTGGTATCGTTTACTGTAAGTGCTTGTGTATTTAACCCTCTGTCCCCCCCATGTCTTTGTGTGGTATCGTTTACTGTAAGTGCTTGTGTATTTAACCCTCTGTCCCCCCCCCCCATGTCTTTGTGTGGTATCGTTTACTGTAAGTGCTTGTGTATTTAACCCTCTGTCCCCCCCATGTCTTTGTGTGGTATCGTTTACTGTAAGTGCTTGTGTATTTAACCCTCTGTCCCCCCCATGTCTTTGTGTGGTATCGTTTACTGTAAGTGCTTGTGTATTTAACCCTCTGTCCCCCCCATGTCTTTGTGTGGTATCGTTTACTGTAAGTGCTTGTGTATTTAACCCTCTGTCCCCCCCCCCCCATGTCTTTGTGTGGTATCGTTTACTGTAAGTGCTTGTGTATTTAACCCTCTGTCCCCCCCATGTCTTTGTGTGGTATCGTTTACTGTAAGTGCTTGTGTATTTAACCCTCTGTCCCCCCCATGTCTTTGTGTGGTATCGTTTACTGTAAGTGCTTGTGTATTTAACCCTCTGTCCCCCCATGTCTTTGTGTGGTATCGTTTACTGTAAGTGCTTGTGTATTTAACCCTCTGTCCCCCCCATGTCTTTGTGTGGTATCGTTTACTGTAAGTGCTTGTGTATTTAACCCTCTGTCCCCCTCATGTCTTTGTGTGGTATCGTTTACTGTAAGTGCTTGTGTATTTAACCCTCTGTCCCCCTCATGTCTTTGTGTGGTATCGTTTACTGTAAGTGCTTGTGTATTTAACCCTCTGTCCCCCCCATGTCTTTGTGTGGTATCGTTTACTGTAAGTGCTTGTGTATTTAACCCTCTGTCCCCCCCATGTCTTTGTGTGGTATCGTTTACTGTAAGTGCTTGTGTATTTAACCCTCTGTCCCCCCCATGTCTTTGTGTGGTATCGTTTACTGTAAGTGCTTGTGTATTTAACCCTCTGTCCCCCCCATGTCTTTGTGTGGTATCGTTTACTGTAACTGCTTGTGTACATTCTGTTTGTCTGGTGCGTTGTCGGGTTATTGTTTCCATACATTGTATTTCCTGTTGGTTTTACTGTTAAACTGCTCCGGCTATTAAGTTCTGCTCTCCTGCGTCTAACTTCCCTGCCACCAGATACACAGCCCTTACAGTGAGAGAAGATTAAAAAATAATCCACTTGTTTAATTAATAAAGTACATAACATGATGTCAAAAGGCTGTAATAAATGAGTCAAGACGATCAGGAGCAGGACTCACAATCAATTTAGCTAACATGTCCCCAGCCTGACTGTAGCCTAACCAAAGGGACACACAGGGTTGCACCTGGGGGTTTGGCCTCTTTCCAGTTTGGACATCTTGACACCCCTGTAGAGTCACCTGGTTTGCTGGTTGTAGACAGGACATGGGGTAGGAGGGGTGAAGTGGGTAATTCCATCTGCTCCCATGATGCCCTGCACCAGTCTAGTCTGTTGCTATGGGGACTTTATCGTTCAGAGTTTAGAATCGGTTAACTAAGGGACACCCCCCCCCCCCCCCCCCCACACACACACACCCCTCTCCTCTCAGAGCTGATTACATTGTTTTTGTTTGTTTTACCAATTAATATCTGCTGGAAAGAGATAAAGTAGTTCACCGCTAATCCCAGGCTACTGAGGGAGGGAGGGAGGGAGGGAGGGATAGAGGGAGGGATAGAGGGAGGGAGGGATGGAGGGATGGAGGGATGGAGGGAGGGAGGGAGGGAGGGAGGGAGGGAGGGAGGGAGGGAGGGAGGGAGGGAGGAGGGATGGAGGGAGGGAGGGAGGGATAGAGGGAGGGATAGAGGGAGGGATAGAGGGAGGGAGGGGGGAGGGAGGGATAGAGGGAGGGATAGAGGGAGGGAGGGGGGGAGGGAGGGAGGGAGGGATAGAGGGAGGGATAGAGGGAGGGATAGAGGGAGGGAGGGGGGAGGGAGGGATAGAGGGAGGGATAGAGGGAGGGATAGAGGGATGGAGGGGGGGAGGGAGGGATAGAGGGAGGGAGAGAAGGAGGGAGGGAGGGATAGAGGGAGGGATAGAGGGAGGGAGGGGGGAGGGATAGAGGGAGGGAAGGAGGGAGGGAGGGAGGGATAGAGGGAGGGAGGGATAGAGGGAGGGAGGGATGTAGGGAGGGATAGCGGGATAGAGGGAGGGAGGGAGGGAGGGAGGGATAGAGGGAGGGAGGGAGGGATAGAGTGAGGGAGGGATGGAGGGAGGGATAGAGGGATGGAGGGAGGGATGGAGCGAGGGATAGAGGGAGGGAGAGAAGGAGGGAGGGAGGGAGGGATAGAGGGAGGGAAGGAGGGAGGGAGGGAGGGATAGAGGGAGGGAGGGATAGAGGGAGGGAGGGAGGGATGTAGGGAGGGATAGCGGGATAGAGGGAGGGAGGGAGGGAGGGATAGAGGGAGGGAGGGAGGGATGTAGGGATAGAGGGGGGGAGGGAGGGATAGAGGGAGGGAGGGAGAGCGGGAGAGAGGGAGGGATAGAGGGAGAGAGGGAGGGATAGAGGGAGGGAGGGATGGAAGGATGGAGGGAGGGAGGGAGGGATAGAGGGAGGGAGGGAGGGATATAGGGAGGGAGGGATAGAGGGAGGGAGAGAGGGAGGGATAGAGGGAGGGATGGATGGATGGAGGGAGGGAGGGAGGGAGGGACAGAGGGACAGAGGGGAGGTTGTGAATATTAATGACCAGGCACTTCTAAAGGCTAAATACCATCAGTATGTCAGGATGGGAGGCCGGCTGTTCAGCAGGAGAGCTCTGGTTTATTTAATACTTTACTAGATATGCAGAATTACACAAGTCAACCGATGTGACCATTTACCTGAATATACACACATCATCCTAGATGACTGGTATACCTGAATATACACACATCATCCTAGATGACTGGTATACCTGAATATACAGACATCATCCTAGATGACTGGTATACCTGAATATACACACATCATCCTAGATGACTGGTATACCTGAATATACACACATCATCCTAGATGACTGGTATACCTGAATATACACACATCATCCTAGATGACTGGTATACCTGAATATACACACATCATCCTAGATGACTGGTATACCTGAATATACAGACATCATCCTAGATGACTGGTATACCTGAATATACACACATCATCCTAGATGACTGGTATACCTGAATATACACACATCATCCTAGATGACTGGTATACCTGAATATACAGACATCATCCTAGATGACTGGTATACCTGAATATACAGACATCATCCTAGATGACTGGTATACCTGAATATACACACATCATCCTAGATGACTGGTATACCTGAATATACACACATCATCCTAGATGACTGGTATACCTGAATATACAGACATCATCCTAGATGACTGGTATACCTGAATATACAGACATCATCCTAGATGACTGGTATACCTGAATATACACACATCATCCTAGATGACAGGTATACCTGAATATACAGACATCATCCTAGATGACTGGTATACCTGAATATACACACATCATCCTAGATGACTGGTATACCTGAATATACAGACATCATCCTAGATGACTGGTATACCTGAATATACAGACATCATCCTAGATGACTGGTATACCTGAATATACACACATCATCCTAGATGACTGGTATACCTGAATATACACACATCATCCTAGATGACTGGTATACCTGAATATACAGACATCATCCTAGATGACTGGTATACCTGAATATACAGACATCATCCTAGATGACTGGTATACCTGAATATACACACATCATCCTAGATGACAGGTATACCTGAATATACAGACATCATCCTAGATGACTGGTATACCTGAATATACACACATCATCCTAGATGACTGGTATACCTGAATATACACACATCATCCTAGATGACTGGTATACCTGAATATACAGACATCATCCTAGATGACTGGTATACCTGAATATACACACATCATCCTAGATGACTGGTATACCTGAATATACACACATCATCCTAGATGACTGGTATACCTGAATATACACACATCATCCTAGATGACTGGTATACCTGAATATACAGACATCATCCTAGATGACTGGTATACCTGAACATACAGACATCATCCTAGATGACTGGTATACCTGAATATACAGACATCATCCTAGATGACTGGTATACCTGAATATACAGACATCATCCTAGATGACTGGTATACCTGAATATACAGACATCATCCTAGATGACTGGTATACCTGAATATACACACATCATCCTAGAATATGCCTGATGACTGGTATACCTGAATATACAGACATCATCCTAGAATATGCCTGATGACTGGTATACCTGAATATACAGACATCATCCTAGATGACTGGTATACCTGAATATACAGACATCATCCTAGATGACTGGTATACCTGAATATACACACATCATCCTAGATGACTGGTATACCTGAATATACACACATCATCCTAGATGACAGGTATACCTGAATATACAGACATCATCCTAGATGACTGGTATACCTGAATATACACACATCATCCTAGATGACTGGTATACCTGAATATACACACATCATCCTAGATGACTGGTATACCTGAATATACACACATCATCCTAGATGACTGGTATACCTGAATATACACACATCATCCTAGATGACTGGTATACCTGAATATACAGACATCATCCTAGATGACTGGTATACCTGAATATACAGACATCATCCTAGATGACTGGTATACCTGAATATACAGACATCATCCTAGATGACTGGTATACCTGAATATACACACATCATCCTAGATGACTGGTATACCTGAATATACAGACATCATCCTAGATGACTGGTATACCTGAATATACAGACATCATCCTAGATGACTGGTATACCTGAATATACACACATCATCCTAGATGACTGGTATACCTGAATATACACACATCATCCTAGATGACTGGTATACCTGAATACACAGACATCATCCTAGATGACTGGTATACCTGAATATACACACATCATCCTAGAATGTGCCTGATGACTGGTATACCTGAATATACACACATCATCCTAGATGACTGGTATACCTGAATATACACACATCATCCTAGATGACTGGTATACCTGAATATACACACATCATCCTAGATGACTGGTATACCTGAATATACACACATCATCCTAGATGACTGGTATACCTGAATATACACACATCATCCTAGATGACTGGTATACCTGAATATACAGACATCATCCTAGATGACTGGTATACCTGAATATACAGACATCATCCTAGATGACTGGTATACCTGAATATACAGACATCATCCTACATGACTGGTATACCTGAATATACAGACATCATCCTAGATGACTGGTATACCTGAATATACAGACATCATCCTAGATGACTGGTATACCTGAATATACACACATCATCCTAGATGACTGGTATACCTGAATATACACACATCATCCTAGATGACTGGTATACCTGAATATACAGACATCATCCTAGATGACTGGTATACCTGAATATACAGACATCATCCTAGATGACTGGTATACCTGAATATACAGACATCATCCTACATGACTGGTATACCTGAATATACAGACATCATCCTAGATGACTGGTATACCTGAATATACAGACATCATCCTAGATGACTGGTATACCTGAATATACACACATCATCCTAGATGACTGGTATACCTGAATATACACACATCATCCTAGATGACTGGTATACCTGAATATACAGACATCATCCTAGATGACTGGTATACCTGAATATACAGACATCATCCTAGATGACTGGTATACCTGAATATACACACATCATCCTAGATGACTGGTATACCTGAATATACAGACATCATCCTAGATGACTGGTATACCTGAATATACACACATCATCCTAGATGACTGGTATACCTGAATATACAGACATCATCCTAGATGACTGGTATACCTGAATATACAGACATCATCCTAGATGACTGGTATACCTGAATAAACAGACATCATCCTAGATGACTGGTATACCTGAATATACAGACATCATCCTAGATGACTGGTATACCTGAATATACAGACATCATCCTAGAATATGCCTGATGACTGGTATACCTGAATATACAGACATCATCCTAGATGACTGGTATACCTGAATATACAGACATCATCCTAGATGACTGGTATACCTGAATATACAGACATCATCCTAGATGACTGGTATACCTGAATATACAGACATCATCCTAGATGACTGGTATACCTGAATATACAGACATCATCCTAGAATGTGCCTGATGACTGGTATACCTGAATATACAGACATCATCCTAGATGACTGGTATACCTGAATATACAGACATCATCCTAGATGACTGGTATACCTGAATATACAGACATCATCCTAGATGACTGGTATACCTGAATATACAGACATCATCCTAGATGACTGGTATACCTGAATATACAGACATCATCCTAGATGACTGGTATACCTGAATATACAGACATCATCCTAGATGACTGGTATACCTGAATATACAGACATCATCCTAGATGACTGGTATACCTGAATATACAGACATCATCCTAGATGACTGGTATACCTGAATATACAGACATCATCCTAGATGACTGGTATACCTGAATATACAGACATCATCCTAGAATGTGCCTGATGACTGGTATACCTGAATATACAGACATCATCCTAGATGACTGGTATACCTGAATATACAGACATCATCCTAGATGACAGGTATACCTGAATATACAGACATCATCCTAGAATGTGCCTGATGACTGGTATACCTGAATATACACACATCATCCTAGATGACTGGTATACCTGAATATACAGACATCATCCTAGATGACTGGTATACCTGAATATACAGACATCATCCTAGATGACTGGTATACCTGAATATACAGACATCATCCTAGAATATGACTGGTATACCTGAATATACAGACATCATCCTAGATGACTGGTATACCTGAATATACAGACATCATCCTAGATGACTGGTATACCTGAATATACAGACATCATCCTAGAATATGACTGGTATTTACCTGAATATACACACATCATCCTAGATGACTGGTATACCTGAATATACAGACATCATCCTAGATGACTGGTATACCTGAATATACAGACATCATCCTAGAATGTGCCTGATGACTGGTATACCTGAATATACAGACATCATCCTAGAATGTGCCTGATGACTGGTATACCTGAATATACAGACATCATCCTAGAATATGCTGATGACTGGTATACCTGAAAATACAGACATCATCCTAGATGACTGGTATACCTGAATATACAGACATCATCCTAGAATATGCCTGATGACTGGTATACCTGAATATACAGACATCATCCTAGAATATGCGTGATGACTGGTATACCTGAACATACAGACATCATCCTAGAATATGCCTGATGACTGGTATACCTGAATATACAGACATCATCCTAGAATATGCCTGATGACTGGTATACCTGAACATACAGATATCATCCTAGATGACTGGTATACCTGAATATACAGACATCATCCTAGAATATGCCTGATGACTGGTATTTACCTGAATATACAGACATCATCCTAGAATATGCCTGATGACTGGTATACCTGAATATACAGACATCATCCTAGATGACTGGTATACCTGAATATACAGACATCATCCTAGATGACTGGTATACCTGAATATACAGACATCCTAGAATATGCCTGATGACTTGTATACCTGAATATACAGACATCATCCTAGAATATGCCTGATGACTTGTATACCTGAATATACAGATATCATCCTAGAATATGCCTGATGACTGGTATACCTGAACATACAGACATCATCCTAGAATATGCCTGATGACTGGTATACCTGAATATACAGACATCATCCTAGATGACTGGTATACCTGAATATACAGACATCCTAGAATATGCCTGATGACTTGTATACCTGAATATACAGACATCATCCTAGAATATGCCTGATGACTTGTATACCTGAATATACAGATATCATCCTAGAATATGCCTGATGACTGGTATACCTGAACATACAGACATCATCCTAGAATATGCCTGATGACTGGTATACCTGAACATACAGACATCATCCTAGATGACTGGTATACCTGAATATACAGACATCATCCTAGAATATGCCTGATGACTGGTATACCTGAACATGTGAAGCATCATCTTCGTTGATAGGTCCCCCCCCCCCCCCCCCCCCATCAGAAGACTCCATTACAGTACACCATAGGGAAATGGAGTCCGTCACATTTGGGTCATGTCGTGTTGGCTTTGGGATCACAAGACAATCACAGAGACTTTAGAGACATGCAGCCGCTGTAGTCACGGTGATAGAACCCCCTGACGACTCTTCATTAGATAACGAGTCCCATGTCAAATTAATGTTTGACCATGTTCTGATGTTCTGATGTTCTGATGTTCTGATGTTCCGTGTTCTGATGTTCTGTGTTCTGATGTTCTGTGTTCCGCATCGACTTTGTCGCTGCAATTATCAGGGGATGTGTGTTTCAGATGTGTGTGCGTGTGTGTGTGCGTGTATAAGTGTGTGCGCGTATGAGTGTGTGTGTGTGCGTGTGTGTGTGTGTGAGTGTGTGTGTGTGTGTGTGTGTGTGTGTGTGTGTGTGTGTGTGTGTGAGTAGGCACCTATCAGGGACAGATGGGTATAAGGATGTGACACAGATTCCTTTAGTCCATATTTAATATTCAAACATTCAAAGAGGAGAGAGGAAATTGAGTGAAACCCTGTTATACTGTGGAACACGCTGTCTCTCTGTCTCCTCCTGTTATACTGTGGAACACGCTGTCTCTCTGTCTCCTCCTGTTATACTGTGGAACACGCTGTCTCTCTGTCTCCTCCTGTTATACTGTGGAACACGCTGTCTCTCTGTCTCCTCCTGTTATACTGTGGAACACGCTGTCTCTCTGTCTCCTCCTGTTATACTTTGGAACACGCTGTCTCTCTGTCTCCTCCTGTTAGACTGTAGAACACGCTGTCTCCTCCTGTTATACTGTAGAACACGCTGTCTCCTCCTGTTATACTGTAGAACACGCTGTCTCCTCCTGTTATACTGTAGAACACGCTGTCTCTCTGTCTCCTCCTGTTATACTGTGGAACACGCTGTCTCCTCCTGTTAGACTGTAGAACACGCTGTCTCTCTGTCTCCTCCTGTTATACTGTAGAACACGCTGTCTCCTCCTGTTATACTGTAGAACACGCTGTCTCTCTGTCTCCTCCTGTTATACTGTGGAACACGCTGTCTCCTCCTGTTAGACTGTAGAACACGCTGTCTCTCTGTCTCCTCCTGTTATACTGTGGAACACGCTGTCTCCTCCTGTTAGACTGTAGAACACGCTGTCTCTCTGTCTCCTCCTGTTATACTGTGGAACACGCTGTCTCTCTATCTCCTCCTGTTATACTGTGGAACACGCTGTCTCTCTGTCTCCTCCTGTTAGACTGTGGAACACGCTGTCTCTCTGTCTCCTACTGTTATACTGTGGAACACGCTGTCTCTCTGTCTCCTCCTGTTATACTGTGGAACACGCTGTCTCTCTGTCTCCTCCTGTTATACTGTGGAACACGCTGTCTCTCTGTCTCCTCCTGTTATACTGTGGAACACGCTGTCTCTCTATCTCCTCCTGTTATACTGTGGAACACGCTGTCTCTCTATCTCCTCCTGTTAGACTGTGGAACACGCTGTCTCTCTGTCTCCTCCTGTTATACTGTGGAACACGCTGTCTCTCTATCTCCTCCTGTTATACTGTGGAACACGCTGTCTCTCTGTCTCCTCCTGTTATACTGTGGAACACGCTGTCTCCTCCTGTTAGACTGTAGAACACGCTGTCTCTCTGTCTCCTCCTGTTATACTGTGGAACACGCTGTCTCTCTATCTCCTCCTGTTATACTGTGGAACACGCTGTCTCTCTGTCTCCTCCTGTTAGACTGTGGAACACGCTGTCTCTCTGTCTCCTACTGTTATACTGTGGAACACGCTGTCTCTCTGTCTCCTCCTGTTATACTGTGGAACACGCTGTCTCTCTGTCTCCTCCTGTTATACTGTGGAACACGCTGTCTCTCTGTCTCCTCCTGTTATACTGTGGAACACGCTGTCTCTCTATCTCCTCCTGTTATACTGTGGAACACGCTGTCTCTCTATCTCCTCCTGTTAGACTGTGGAACACGCTGTCTCTCTGTCTCCTCCTGTTATACTGTGGAACACGCTGTCTCTCTATCTCCTCCTGTTATACTGTGGAACACGCTGTCTCTCTGTCTCCTCCTGTTAGACTGTGGAACACGCTGTCTCTCTGTCTCCTACTGTTATACTGTGGAACACGCTGTCTCTCTGTCTCCTCCTGTTATACTGTGGAACACGCTGTCTCTCTGTCTCCTCCTGTTATACTGTGGAACACGCTGTCTCTCTGTCTCCTCCTGTTATACTGTGGAACACGCTGTCTCTCTATCTCCTCCTGTTATACTGTGGAACACGCTGTCTCTCTATCTCCTCCTGTTAGACTGTGGAACACGCTGTCTCTCTGTCTCCTCCTGTTATACTGTGGAACACGCTGTCTCTCTATCTCCTCCTGTTATACTGTGGAACACGCTGTCTCTCTGTCTCCTCCTGTTAGACTGTGGAACACGCTGTCTCTCTGTCTCCTCCTGTTATACTGTGGAACACGCTGTCTCCTCCTGTTATACTGTGGAACACGCTGTCTCTCTGTCTCCTCCTGTTAGACTGTGGAACACGCTGTCTCTCTGTCTCCTCCTGTTATACTGTGGAACACGCTGTCTCTCTATCTCCTCCTGTTATACTGTGGAACACGCTGTCTCTCTGTCTCCTCCTGTTAGACTGTGGAACACGCTGTCTCTCTGTCTCCTCCTGTTAGACTGTGGAACACGCTGTCTCTCTGTCTCCTCCTGTTATACTGTGGAACACGCTGTCTCTCTATCTCCTCCTGTTATACTGTGGAACACGCTGTCTCTCTATCTCCTCCTGTTATACTGTGGAACACGCTGTCTCTCTATCTCCTCCTGTTATACTGTGGAACATGCTGTCTCTCTGTCTCCTCCTGTTATACTGTGGAACACGCTGTCTCTCTATCTCCTCCTGTTATACTGTGGAACACGCTGTCTCTCTATCTCCTCCTGTTATACTGTGGAACACGCTGTCTCTCTATCTCCTCCTGTTATACTGTGGAACACGCTGTCTCTCTGTCTCCTCCTGTTAGACTGTGGAACACGCTGTCTCTCTGTCTCCTCCTGTTAGACTGTGGAACACGCTGTCTCTCTGTCTCCTCCTGTTATACTGTGGAACACGCTGTCTCTCTATCTCCTCCTGTTATACTGTGGAACACGCTGTCTCTCTATCTCCTCCTGTTATACTGTGGAACACGCTGTCTCTCTATCTCCTCCTGTTATACTGTGGAACACGCTGTCTCTCTATCTCCTCCTGTTATACTGTGGAACACGCTGTCTCTCTATCTCCTCCTGTTATACTGTGGAACACGCTGTCTCTCTGTCTCCTCCTGTTATACTGTGGAACACGCTGTCTCTCTATCTCCTCCTGTTATACTGTGGAACACGCTGTCTCTCTATCTCCTCCTGTTATACTGTGGAACACGCTGTCTCTCTATCTCCTCCTGTTAGACTGTGGAACACGCTGTCTCTCTGTCTCCTCCTGTTATACTGTGGAACACGCTGTCTCTCTATCTCCTCCTGTTATACTGTGGAACACGCTGTCTCTCTGTCTCCTCCTGTTAGACTGTGGAACACGCTGTCTCTCTGTCTCCTCCTGTTAGACTGTGGAACACGCTGTCTCTCTGTCTCCTCCTGTTAGACTGTGGAACACGCTGTCTCTCTGTCTCCTCCTGTTAGACTGTAGAACACGCTGTCTCTCTGTCTCCTCCTGTTAGACTGCAGAACACGCTGTCTCTCTGTCTCCTCCTGTTAGACTGTGGAACACGCTGTCTCTCTGTCTCCTCCTGTTATACTGTGGAACACGCTGTCTCTCTGTCTCCTCCTGTTATACTGTGGAACACGCTGTCTCTCTGTCTCCTCCTGTTATACTGTGGAACACGCTGTCTCCTCCTGTTATACTGTGGAACACGCTGTCTCTCTGTCTCCTCCTGTTAGACTGTGGAACACGCTGTCTCTCTGTCTCCTCCTGTTATACTGTGGAACACGCTGTCTCTCTATCTCCTCCTGTTATACTGTGGAACACGCTGTCTCTCTGTCTCCTCCTGTTAGACTGTGGAACACGCTGTCTCTCTGTCTCCTCCTGTTAGACTGTGGAACACGCTGTCTCTCTGTCTCCTCCTGTTATACTGTGGAACACGCTGTCTCTCTATCTCCTCCTGTTATACTGTGGAACACGCTGTCTCTCTATCTCCTCCTGTTATACTGTGGAACACGCTGTCTCTCTATCTCCTCCTGTTATACTGTGGAACATGCTGTCTCTCTGTCTCCTCCTGTTATACTGTGGAACACGCTGTCTCTCTATCTCCTCCTGTTATACTGTGGAACACGCTGTCTCTCTATCTCCTCCTGTTATACTGTGGAACACGCTGTCTCTCTATCTCCTCCTGTTATACTGTGGAACACGCTGTCTCTCTGTCTCCTCCTGTTAGACTGTGGAACACGCTGTCTCTCTGTCTCCTCCTGTTAGACTGTGGAACACGCTGTCTCTCTGTCTCCTCCTGTTATACTGTGGAACACGCTGTCTCTCTATCTCCTCCTGTTATACTGTGGAACACGCTGTCTCTCTATCTCCTCCTGTTATACTGTGGAACACGCTGTCTCTCTATCTCCTCCTGTTATACTGTGGAACACGCTGTCTCTCTATCTCCTCCTGTTATACTGTGGAACACGCTGTCTCTCTATCTCCTCCTGTTATACTGTGGAACACGCTGTCTCTCTGTCTCCTCCTGTTATACTGTGGAACACGCTGTCTCTCTATCTCCTCCTGTTATACTGTGGAACACGCTGTCTCTCTATCTCCTCCTGTTATACTGTGGAACACGCTGTCTCTCTATCTCCTCCTGTTAGACTGTGGAACACGCTGTCTCTCTGTCTCCTCCTGTTATACTGTGGAACACGCTGTCTCTCTATCTCCTCCTGTTATACTGTGGAACACGCTGTCTCTCTGTCTCCTCCTGTTAGACTGTGGAACACGCTGTCTCTCTGTCTCCTCCTGTTAGACTGTGGAACACGCTGTCTCTCTGTCTCCTCCTGTTAGACTGTGGAACACGCTGTCTCTCTGTCTCCTCCTGTTAGACTGTAGAACACGCTGTCTCTCTGTCTCCTCCTGTTAGACTGCAGAACACGCTGTCTCTCTGTCTCCTCCTGTTAGACTGTGGAACACGCTGTCTCTCTGTCTCCTCCTGTTATACTGTGGAACACGCTGTCTCTCTGTCTCCTCCTGTTATACTGTGGAACACGCTGTCTCTCTGTCTCCTCCTGTTATACTGTGGAACACGCTGTCTCTCTGTCTCCTCCTGTTAGACTGTAGAACACGCTGTCTCTCTGTCTCTTACTGTTAGAGATTAGAACACGCTGTCTCTCTGTCTCCTCCTGTTAGACTGCAGAACACGCTGTCTCTCTGTCTCCTCCTGTTAGACTGTGGAACACGCTGTCTCTCTGTCTCCTCCTGTTATGTCCTGTTAGACTGTAGAACACGCTGTCTCTCTGTCTCCTCCTGTTAGACTGCAGAACACGCTGTCTCTCTGTCTCCTCCTGTTAGACTGTGGAACACGCTGTCTCTCTGTCTCCTCCTGTTATACTGTGGAACACGCTGTCTCTCTGTCTCCTCCTGTTATACTGTGGAACACGCTGTCTCTCTGTCTCCTCCTGTTATACTGTGGAACACGCTGTCTCTCTGTCTCCTCCTGTTAGACTGTGGAACACGCTGTCTCTCTGTCTCCTCCTGTTAGACTGCAGAACACGCTGTCTCTCTGTCTCCTCCTGTTATACTGTGGAACACGCTGTCTCTCTGTCTCCTACTGTTAGACTGTAGAACACGCTGTCTCTCTGTCTCCTCCTGTTATACTGCCGAACACGCTGTCTCCCTGTCTCCTCCTGTTAGACTGTGGAACACGCTGTCTCTCTGTCTCCTCCTGTTAGACTGCAGAACACGCTGTCTCTCTGTCTCCTCCTGTTATACTGTGGAACACGCTGTCTCTCTGTCTCCTACTGTTAGACTGTAGAACACGCTGTCTCTCTGTCTCCTCCTGTTAGACTGCAGAACACGCTGTCTCTCTGTCTCCTCCTGTTAGACTGCAGAACACGCTGTCTCTCTGTCTCCTCCTGTTATACTGTGGAACACGCTGTCTCTCTGTCTCCTACTGTTAGACTGCAGAACACGCTGTCTCTCTGTCTCCTCCTGTTATACTGTGGAACACGCTGTCTCTCTGTCTCCTCCTGTTATACTGTGGAACACGCTGTCTCTCTGTCTCCTCCTGTTATGTCCTGTTATACTGTGGAACACGCTGTCTCTCTGTCTCCTCCTGTTAGACTGTGGAACACGCTGTCTCTCTGTCTCCTCCTGTTATACTGTGGAACACGCTGTCTCTCTGTCTTCTCCTGTTAGACTGCAGAACACGCTGTCTCTCTGTCTCCTCCTGTTAGACTGCGGAACACGCTGTCTCTCTGTCTCCTCCTGTTATACTGTGGAACACGCTGTCTCTCTGTCTCCTCCTGTTAGACTGTGGAACACGCTGTCTCTCTGTCTCCTCCTGTTATACTGTGGAACACGCTGTCTCTCTGTCTCCTCCTGTTATGTCCTGTTAGACTGTAGAACACGCTGTCTCTCTGTCTCCTCCTGTTAGACTGCAGAACACGCTGTCTCTCTGTCTCCTCCTTTTAGACTGTGGAACACGCTGTCTCTCTGTCTCCTCCTGTTATACTGTGGAACACGCTGTCTCTCTGTCTCTTCCTGTTATGTCCTGTTATACTGTGGAACACGCTGTCTCTCTGTCTCCTCCTGTTAGACTGCAGAACACGCTGTCTCCCTGTCTCCTCCTGTTAGACTGTAGAACACGCTGTCTCTCTGTCTCCTCCTGTTAGACTGTAGAACACGCTGTCTCTCTGTCTCCTACTGTTAGACTGTAGAACACGCTGTCTCTCAGTCTCCTCCTGTTAGACTGTAGAACACGCTGTCTCTCTGTCTCCTACTGTTAGACTGTAGAACACGCTGTCTCTCTGTCTCCTACTGTTAGACTGTAGAACACGCTGTCTCTCAGTCTCCTACTGTTAGACTGTAGAACATGCTGTCTCTCTGTCTCCTACTGTGGTTTGTGCTGATAGTCTACACACACACACACTGTTTTCAATGAAGTGCACTGCTTTGGACCAGATCTTAGTCTTAGTCTTGGTCAAAAGTAGTGCTCTACTTTTGGGAGCCATTTTAGGGAGCCATTTTGGACAGAACCCCAGACTGTCATATAGACCAGGGGGAATATACACAAAGACAGATACATGATATGTCTCCATTAGTACCCTATTCCCTATATAGTGCACTACTTTAGACCAGAGCCCTATGGCACCCTATTCCCTATATAGTGCACTACTTTAGACTAGAGCCCTATGGCACCCTATTCCCTATATAGTGCACTACCCAATGGGCCCTGGTCAAAAGTGGTGCACTACATAATGATTAGGGAGCCATTTGGGATGCAGGCACACTACATGGCAAACACATACCTGCTGGTCAATTACACCTATGGAAGGCACCTGTAATTCAGTAGGCAGCATTTCACACAAATTCAGGCAGCTCCATGTCACTGATTATCACAGCTTCTCTTGGTAAGGTCAACTACAGTGTCTGTCAGACTGGGGGACATGTGGTGTGAATAAATAACATATTATATAGGACTGTATTCCAAATGGCACACTGTTCCCTTTTTTTTTTTCACATAGGGAATGTGATTCCATTTGGGTCTCAGGCAATGGAAACATATATAGTTTATGAATGGAAAAAGTTGATTTAATTCATAGATATCTTTATTTATGGGACGGGAGGACTTTACTGCCTCTTATCTGACTGTAGTATTAATGTATAAAATATAAATATCTTAGTACAGTAGCTTCTCCTTCTATTCTTCGGAAGGAGGTACGTAGGGCTTATCTGGATAGCACAAAATAACCTGCAGGCTGGCTCCATCTCTAGTAGACACTATGCTGGCTCCATCTCTAGTAGACAATATGCTGGCTCCATCTCTAGTAGACAATATGCTGGCTCCATCTCTAGTAGACAATATGCTGGCTCCATCTCTAGTAGACAATATGCTGGCTCCATCTCTAGTAGACAATATGCTGGCTCCATCTCTAGTAGACACTATGCTGGCTCCATCTCTAGTAGACAATATGCTGGCTCCATCTCTAGTAGACAATATGCTGGCTCCATCTCTAGTAGACAATATGCTGGCTCCATCTCTAGTAGACAATATGCTGGCTCCATCTCTAGTAGACAATATGCTGGCTCCATCTCTAGAAGACACTATGCTGGCTCCATCTCTAGTAGACAATATGCTGGCTCCATCTCTAGTAGACAATATGCTGGCTCCATCTCTAGAAGACACTATGCTGGCTCCATCTCTAGTAGACAATATGCTGGCTCCATCTCTAGTAGACAATATGCTGGCTCCATCTCCTGTAGACAATATGCTGGCTGGCTCCATCTCTAGTAGACAATATGCTGGCTCCATCTCTAGTAGACAATATGCTGGCTCCATCTCTAGTAGACAATATGCTGGCTCCATCTCTAGTAGACAATATGCTGGCTCCATCTCTAGTAGACAATATGCTGAACTCTTAAACAATTAGTTATCACACAGGGAATGCAAGATGCCTGACATTTGTAGCTATTTGTCCCTCCCTCCCTCCCTCCCTCCCTCCCTCCCTCCCTCCCTCCCTCCCTCCCTCCCTCCCTCCCTCCCTCCCTCCCTCCCTCCCTCCCTCCCTCCCTCCCTCTATCCCTCCCTCCCTCCCTCCCTCCCTCCCTCCCAAAGGACATTGGAATGTGATGATGTTTACAGGCTACACCTGTTTCTCTTCAAAAGTAAAATAAACAAATAATAAAAACTGTTGATCAGGTATCGGAGCCTTTGATAAGCCTTTTGTAAAGCCGTTAAAGTACCTTCCCTGGGAGAATGGAAACGGTTGATGTGATTTGAACGGGAAAAACAAAATAAACATTGTCAGGAATATCTGTTGGATATGTAGTTTTTAGCATGCAGCTTTGGTGCCTTGAGTTCTCTCTGTCTCTGTCTCTGTCTCTGTCTCTCTCTCTCTCTCTCTCTCTCTCTCTCTCTCTCTCTCTCTGTCTCTGTATCTCTCTCTCTGTCTCTCTCTCTCTGTCTCTGTCTCTGTCTCTCTCTCTTGCTCTCTGTCTCTGTCTCTATATCTCTGTATCTCTCTCTCTGTCTCTCTCTCGCTCTCTGTCTCTCTCTGTCTCTGTATCTCTCTCTCTCTCTCTCTCTGTCTCTCTCTGTCTCTGTATTTCTCTCTCGCTCTCTGTCTCTCTCTGTCTCTGTCTCTCTCTGTCTCTGTATCTCTCTCTCTCTCTCTCTGTCTCTCTCTCTCTCTCTCTGTCTCTGTATCTCTCTCTCTCTCTCTCTGTCTCTCTCTGTCTCTGTATCTCTCTCTCTCGCTCTCTGTCTCTCTCTGTCTCTGTCTCTGTCTCTCTCTCTCTCTCTCTCTCTCTCTCTCTCTCTCTCCTCTCTCTCTCTCTCTCTCTCTCTCTCTCTCTCTCTCTCTCTCTCTCTCTCTCTCTCCTCTCTCTCTCTCTCTCTCTCTCTCTCTCTCTCTCTCTCTCCTCTCTCTCTCTCTCTCTCTCTCTCTCTGTCTCTCTCTCTCTCTCTCTCTCTCTCTCTCTCTCGCTCTCCTCTCTCTCTCTCTCTCTCTCTCTCTCTCTCTCTCTCTCTCTCTCTCCTCTCTCTCTCTCTCTCTCTCTCTCTCTCTCCTCTCTCTCTCTCTCTCTCTCTCTCTCTCTCTCTCTCCTCTCTCTCTCTCTCTCTCTCTCTCTCTCTCTCTCTCTCTCTCTCTGTCTCTCTCTCTCTCTCTCTCTCTCTCTCTCCTCTCTCTCTCTCTCTCTCTCTCTCTCTCTCTCTCTCTCTCTCCTCTCTCTCTCTCTCTCCTCTCTCTCTCTCTCTCTCTCTCTCTCTCTCTCTGTCTCTCTCTGTCTCTCTCTCTCTCTCTCTCTCTCTCCTCTCTCTCTCTCTCTCTCTCTCTCTCTCTCTGTCTCTCTCTCTCTCTCTCTCTGTCTCTCTCTGAATCCTTTTCCTAAAAATACATCTCAAAGTGTATTCAAACCAGACACATTGAGCTGGTCGTTGCTTTAAAGCACAAATGTTTAAACAATGGAGCTGAAGTCACCTGTCGTCATGGGACCAACCAATCAACATGACAACACTCCTGTTCTAGAATCTTTTAGAAGTTACCCAAACGTCTGGTTGGACGTCCACAACAAGCCAAGCTCCCTTACAGAACGGAGATAAGAAACACACATCAACAGAACAAATAGACCCCACTGCGTTTCTGAACAGAGAGGATCAACTACAGTATTAACAGAAGATCCCACTACATTTCTGAACAGAGAGGATCATCTCCACTACTAACAGATCCCACTGCGTTTCTGAACAGAGAGGATGAACTACACTACTTCTGCCCACTACATTTCTGAATAGAGAGGATCAACTACAGACACACACACACACATAATCCATTGAGGTAAATGGAATGGGAAATGGGAGAACTGTGCTCTAGAACCCTCAGCACCAGAGTTGTGGAGGAGAGGATTAGAGGACGAGAGGAGGGGAGGAGCAGGATGGAGGAGAGGAGGAGGATGGGGGAAAGGAGGAGGATGGGGAGAGGAGGAGAGGAGGAGGATGTGGAGAGGAGAAGAGGAGTAGAGGAGGAGAGGAGGAGAGTAGAGGAGTAGAGGAGGAGAGGAGGAGATTAGAGGAGTAGAGGAGGAGGATGGGGGAGAGGAGGAGAGGAGTAGATTAGAGGAGTAGAGGAGGAGAGGAGGAGAGGAGGAGAGTAGAGGAGTAGAGGAGGAGGATGGGGGAGAGGAGGAGAGGAGTAGATTAGAGGAGTAGAGGAGGAGGATGGGGGAGAGGAGGAGAGGAGTAGATTAGAGGAGTAGAGGAGGAGAGGAGGAGAGTAGAGGAGGAGTGGAGGAGTGGAGGAGAGGAGGAGGAAAGGAGGAGAGGAGCAGCTCCCACCAGGGCGGGGTAGCTACAGTAGGTGTTATCTCTCCAGGTGTTTCCAGGCGCGTGGGCCACACTCTCCCCAGTCAGGCCTTACCTCCCCCTGGGTAGTTAACAACTAACCCTCCCCTCTACTTCCCTTCCAACCCTCCCCTCTACTTCCCTCCCTCCCAACCCTCTACTTCCCTCCCAACCCTCTCCTCTCTATTCCCACCTCTGGGGCAGGTACCTACCAGGCCTCCCCTCTGAGTCAGGCTATGTTGTAGGGAGGCACACGGCCACGGCTGTGTTCTTTGTGATGGGTTCATTTTTTTCCCACACTTCCACAGGGGAGTCTCTCTCTCTCTCTCTCTCTCTCTCTTTCTCTCTCTCTCTCTCTCTCTCTCTGCCTCTCTCTGTCCATTCTTTTTCACAGTTCTACAGGGGAGTCTCATTCTCTCTCTCTCTCTCTCTCTCTGCCTCTCTCTGTCGCTCTCTCTCTCTCTCTCTCTCTCTCTCAGTCCATTCTTATTCACAATTCTACAGGGGAGTCTCTCTCTCTCTCCCTCTGAGTCCATTCTTTTTCACAGTTCCACAGGGGAGTCTCTCTCTCTCTCTCTCTCTCTCTCTCTCTCTCTCTGCCTCTCTCTGTCGCTCTCTCTCTCTCTCTCTCTCTCTCTCAGTCCATTCTTATTCACAATTCTACAGGGGAGTCTCTCTCTCTCTCCCTCTGAGTCCATTCTTTTTCACAGTTCTACAGGGGAGTCTCTTTCTCTCTCTCTGAGTCCAATCTTTTTCACAGTCTTTAGGGATGGCTTATAGTCTGCAAATTCATTGTCCTGTGTTTCTGTTCTGAATGCTATACAATGAGCTCATCACAAAATGTAGTGTGTTTTTATTACTGTCAAACAGAAGGGCTTGATGTCCAAAACACACCTTCCCACTCCTCCAACCTCCCTCACAGCCAACCAAGGGTGAAAGGACGGGGGAGGGAGGGAGATAGGGAAGCATGCCAGAAAAAGGAGCTTGTGCTCTCTTCTCCTCAATCAGGTGCTGTCTGGGTCTCTCCTCACCAACCTCAAACCGTGGAGAGAGGAAGAGGGAGGGAGGGAAGAGGAGGACAAGACAAGATGAGACGAGAGGAAGGGGGGAAGGCCAGAGTTTCCCCCTGAGAATCCCTGTGTCTGAGTAGATAATGAGAGCAATGTTCCCAATTACCCAGCGCCAAAAAATACCTCACCATGACTGGCATCCTTCTCCTCTTTTCTACTCCTCTCCTCTCCTCCCTCCTCCTCCCCTCCCTCACTTCCTCCTTGGTGTGAGGTTCATGAGGAGACAGGAGAGGTCACTAATAGATGAGAGGAAAAGAGAGCGTGGAGAGGAGAGGATGAGGGGTGAGTAGAGGAGGAGAGGTTAGGAGAGAGGGTGAGAGGGTGGAGAGGAGGGGATGAGGGGTGAGTAGAGGAGGAGAGGTTAGGAGAGAGGGTGAGAGGGTGGAGAGGAGAAGAGAAGGTGGAGAGGAGACGAGGAGAGGAGGAGAGAGGGTTAGAGAGGAGATGAGGAGAGAGGATGG
Organism: Oncorhynchus mykiss; assembly: GCF_013265735.2. Taxonomy (NCBI): domain Eukaryota; kingdom Metazoa; phylum Chordata; class Actinopteri; order Salmoniformes; family Salmonidae; genus Oncorhynchus; species Oncorhynchus mykiss. Next base: position 220,982 of record NW_023493739.1, on the reverse strand, counting down.
AGAGGATAGTAGGAGGTGAGAGTAGAGGATGAGAGGTTAGGAAAGAAAGTGGGTGGGTGGGAAAGAGGAGAGATGGTGGAGATGAGAGGCTGGAAGGGAGAGGAGAGGAGAGGCTGGAAGGGAGAGGAGAGGAGAGGCTGGAAGGGAGAGGAGAGGAGAGGAGGAGAGGAGAGGCTGGAAGGGACAGGAGAGGAGAGGATAGGAGAGGAGAGGAGAGGAGAGGAGAGGAGAGGAGAGGAGAGGAGAGGAGAGGAGAGGAGAGGAGAGCGGAAGGCACTGCAGTGTCAGCCTAATCCCTTCCCCATGTTGATGATCATCTAGAGGGTATTAATGCCTAGTGTCAGCATGATCCCTTGATGATCATCTAGAGGGTATTAATGACTAGTGTCAGCATGATCCCTTGATGATCATCTAGAGGGTATTAATGTCTAGCTCTCTATACATTTCCTTTTTTTTAAATCTATGTTGCTTCTCAGAAGAATAGTGATATGAAAATAGATACATCTTCCCTGTGTGTTTGAGTCTGAGAATCAGCACTTTAAACCCTCACTGCAATACAGTATGTAAATGACTGCCACAACAACACAACGTAACCCTGATATTATCCTGTGTTCAAACTGTTGCTCCGGTACGCGGTTCTACTAGGAGCAAGTCATCTAGAACCCTGGAGAACCGACAACGTTCCAGCGCACAGCGCCTCCTGTGAAGAACTAAACCACTGAGCTCAGCGTAAAACTCCTTTTAAAACTCAACCTTTTCCTACATCTCCTTTGAAGATTTTTATTTTTTTTAGTGAGAAAAAGTTGCTCCTTTTTATCCAGTCAAACCCCGATGGAGATTGAGCAGAGGCTTGGTGCTGTCGGTGTGTGTGTGTGTGTGTGTGTGTGTGTGTGTGTGTGTGTGTGTGTGTGTGTGTCTCTGTGTGTGTGTGAGTGTGTGTGAGAGCTGAACTAAGCAGCGTTGCTCTGACAGTCACCACAGTCCCGGGACGACTCTGTCACATCAGCAGCCTCACAAAGTGACAAGACAGGGTTTGTGTGTGTGTGTGTGTGAGAGAGAGAAATGAGCCCTTCTTCTACAATGGACCTCTCTTGGGGAAGTCTTTATTAAAACAAGTGTAGAAATATAAATAAAGCAAGGGAAGGAAAGAAAAGGGAGAGAGAGAGAGAGAAGCTGGTGAAAAAAAGAAGCCCGAGACAGCAGTCATCTTATTTTGTCTTTGGATCGTTTGACTCCTTTGAAATCTGCTGTCAGACAGTGAAGCTCTGCTATAGTAACTGTCCCGTCAAGACATCCACAGTTAAACTATCTGGGAATAACAAGTAGCAATTAAAACTAAGACAATTAGAGGATGTGTTACTGAGGTGTCTCAATGTGTATCTGGGGGAATGTCAGTATTCAGGTTCAGGTTCAGGAGGTTAGCTGTATCTGGGGGAATGGAAGTGTTCAGGTTCAGGAGGTTAGCTGTATCTGGGGGAATGTCAGTATTCAGGTTCAGGTTCAGAAGGTTAGCTGTATCTGGGGGAATGGAAGTGTTCAGGTTCAGGAGGTTAGCTGTATCTGGGGGAATGTCAGTATTCAGGTTCAGGTTCAGGAGGTTAGCTGTATCTGGGGGAATGGTAGTATTCAGGTTCAGGAGGTTAGCTGTATCTGGGGGAATGGTAGTGTTCTGGTTCAGGAGGTTAGCTGTATCTGGGGGAATGGTAGTATTCAGGTTCAGGAGGTTAGCTGTATCTGGGGGAATGGTAGTATTCAGGTTCAGGAGGTTAGCTGTATCTGGGGGAATGGTAGTATTCAGGTTCAGGAGGTTAGCTGTATCTGGGGGAATGTCAGTATTCAGGTTCAGGAGGTTAGCTGTATCTGGGGGAATGTCAGTATTCAGGTTCAGGTTCAGGAGGTTAGCTGTATCTGGGGGAATGGTAGTATTCAGGTTCAGGAGGTTAGCTGTATCTGGGGGAATGGTAGTGTTCAGGTTCAGGTGGTTAGCTGTATCTGGGGGAATGTCAGTATTCAGGTTCAGGAGGTTAGCTGTATCTGGGGTAATGATAGTGTTCAGGTTCAGGAGGTTAGCTGTATCTGGGGGAATGTCAGTATTCAGGTTCAGGAGGTTAGCTGTATCTGGGGGAATTTCAGTATTCAGGTTCAGGTTCAGGAGGTTAGCTGTATCTGGGGGAATGGTAGTATTCAGGTTCAGGAGGTTAGCTGTATCTGGGGGAATGTCAGTATTCAGGTTCAGGTTCAGGAGGTTAGCTGTATCTGGGGGAATGGTAGTGTTCAGGTTCAGGGGGTTAGCTGTATCTGGGGGAATGTCAGTATTCAGGTTCAGGTTCAGAAGGTTAGCTGTATCTGGGGGAATGGTAGTGTTCAGGTTCAGGGGGTTAGCTGTATCTGGGGGAATGTCAGTATTCAGGTTCAGGTTCAGGAGGTTAGCTGTATCTGGGGTAATGATAGTGTTCAGGTTCAGGAGGTTAGCTGTATCTGGGGGAATGGTAGTATTCAGGTTCAGGAGGTTAGCTGTATCTGGGGGAATGGTAGTGTTCAGGTTCAGGAGGTTAGCTGTATCTGGGGGAATGGTAGTATTCAGGTTCAGGAGGTTAGCTGTATCTGGGGGAATGGACGTGTTCAGGTTCAGGAGGTTAGCTGTATCTGGGGGAATGGTAGTGTTCAGGTTCAGGTTCAGGAGGTTAGCTGTATCTGGGGGAATGGTAGTGTTCAGGTTCAGGTTCAGGAGGTTAGCTGTATCTGGGGGAATGGTAGTATTCAGGTTCAGGAGGTTAGCTGTATCTGGGGGAATGGTAGTGTTCTGGTTCAGGAGGTTAGCTGTATCTGGGGGAATGGTAGTGTTCAGGTTCAGGAGGTTAGCTGTATCTGGGGGAATGGTAGTGTTCAGGTTCAGGAGGTTAGCTGTATCTGGGGGAATGGTAGTGTTCAGGTTCAGGAGGTTAGCTGTATCTGGGGTAATGATAGTATTCAGGTTCAGGAGGTTAGCTGTATCTGGGGGAATGGTAGTATTCAGGTTCAGGAGGTTAGCTGTATCTGGGGGAATGGTAGTGTTCAGGTTCAGGAGGTTAGCTGTATCTGGGGGAATGGTAGTATTCAGGTTCAGGAGGTTAGCTGTATCTGGGGGAATGGTAGTATTCAGGTTCAGGAGGTTAGCTGTATCTGGGGGAATGGTAGTGTTCAGGTTCAGGAGGTTAGCTGTATCTGGGGGAATGGTAGTATTCAGGTTCAGGAGGTTAGCTGTATCTGGGGGAATGGTAGTGTTCAGGTTCAGGAGGTTAGCTGTATCTGGGGGAATGGTAGTGTTCAGGTTCAGGAGGTTAGCTGTATCTGGGGGAATGGTAGTGTTCAGGTTCAGGAGGTTAGCTGTATCTGGGGGAATGGTAGTATTTAGGTTCAGGAGGTTAGCTGTATCTGGGGGAATGGTAGTATTTAGGTTCAGGAGGTTAGCTGTATCTGGGGGAATGGTAGTATTTAGGTTCAGGAGGTTAGCTGTATAGTTCTGTATTTCTAATCTGAATCTCTTCACTCCTAGCTACACAAATCACAACACAACTTCCAAAAGGAATAAATGCAAGAAGACTGAAATGTAACAAATGTTTTTGTTTGTTGCAAACTGCCTCAAATGACTTCAAGGATGCAAGTTTAACAAAACCAAACCAATTTCCACCGTAGGAGTTTGATCTGACTACTACTGCTGTATCGGTAGGAAGATATTATTCAAGTTATCTTTATTACTTATTCTCTGAACATGATTAAAAAAAATCCCCTATTATCATAACCGCTAGGCTGTTATTAACATCAAGGACAAACACAATCAATTGCAGGCCTTGATCGCCTTGGAAACGTGGAGGAGTGTAGAGACCAATGTATAATTATCTCTAGTAATGTGAGACAAACCCCTACGTCCTGTATGGTACCCTGTTCCCTACCTAGTGCACGTCTGTTGACCAGGGTCCATAGGGCTCTGGCCCTACTGTACAGGGAATAGGGTGTCAATTGGGACGAAATTGTGATTGAATTTTTTTCCAAATGAGAATTATCTTGCTTCTCTAGTTACTTATGCGATGTTTTCAGCACGCTGACCTTCCTAGATTCGCGGTTTGCGTAGCTCAGATCAGCATAAATTTGCCTAATTTGCTTACATTAATAGCATGCCCTTGTGTTGGTGTGATGAAAGAACCATAACAGCATCCACCACAATAATGACTAAACAGTAGGAATGTTGGAGAAGCATTCATACCCTACCTAGGACAGCATTGTGCTAATCTACCTAGGACAGCATTGTGTTAATCTACCTAGGACAGTATTGTGCTAATCTACCTATGACAGCATTGTATTAATCTACCTAGGACAGCATTGTGTTAATCTACCTAGGACAGCATTGTATCAACCCTTGCTACAACAGCATTGTATCAACCCTTGCTACAACAGCATTGTCCACAGGAAGTTTTCGGTGTAATGAGTTTTACCAGACTCCGCTGTTCTATCATGCCAAAACAGCGTTTAACCTCTTTGGGCTAGGGGGCGGCATTTTGACGTCTGGATGACAAGTGTGCCCAAAGTAAACTGCCTGTTACTCAGGCCCAGAAGCTAGGATCTGCATATAATTTGTAGAGTTGGATAGAAAAAACTCTAAAGTTTCCAAAACTGTTAAAATATTGTCTGTGAGAATAACAGAACTGATATGGCAGGCGAAAACCGGAGGAAAATCCATCCAGGAAGTGGGATTTTTTTTAATGTGGGTGGTTTTCAATTGAATGCCTGTTGAGTATCTAATGGGTTTAGGACCCAGATTGCAGTTCCTATGGCTTCCACTAGATGTCAACAGTCTTTAGACATTGTTTCAGGTGTGTTTTCTGAAAAACGAAGAAGAACGAGAACTTTCTGTCAGGGGACTGGGGAAGCAGTGCTGGCTTTGTGCGCGTGACTGTGGGCACACCCTTCGTTCTTTTCCCTTTCTATTGAAACGCTACTGTCCGGTTGAAATTTTATTGATTATTTAGAAAATTGACAACATGAGGATTAATTATGAACATCGTTTGACGTGTTTCGACGAACTTTACCGGTACTATTAGGATGTATTTGTCTGCATGTTTTGACCTCCTTTGAGCCAGTGGATTACTGAACAAAACGAGCCAACAAAACTGAGTTTTTTGGGATATAGAGAGGGACTTTATCAAACAAAACAAACCGTTATTGTGTAGCTGGGACTCTTGTGACTGCAACCAGATGAAGATCTTCCAAAGCCTTTGTAAGTGATTCATTTTTATCCCTATTTCTGACTTTCGTGACTCCTCTACTTGGTTGTAAAATGTCTGTATGGTTTTGTAGGCGGAGCGCTGTCCTCAGATAATCGCATGGTATGCTTTCACCGTAAAGCCTTTTTGAAATCTGACAAAGCGTCTGGATTAACAAGAAGTTAATCTTTATGTCGATGTATAACACTTGTTATTTTTAATGAATGTTTATTACGACTATTTCTGTATTTTGAATTTGGCGCTCTGCAATTTCACCGGATGTTGTCGAGGTGGGTCGCTAGCGGTGTCATTGTTCAGCCACCACGTTTGCTAGCAGAATGGAAGGCAGTGGGGGTTTATTCGATCGCCTACAAATTCTCAGAAGGCAGCCCGCCCTCCGGACCCTATTTCTCTGCCTTCTCTTCACGCAAATAACGGGGATCTGGGCCTGTTCCCGGGAAAGCAGAATGACATTCACGTCAGCCTCGTCGGACTCGTTAAAGGAAAGAAAAACGATTCTGCCAGATCGTGGTGATTAATAACAGTTCTGATGTCCAGAAGTTATTTTTCGGTCATAAGTGACGGCAACATTATGTGCAAAATAAGTAAAAAAAAAAAAGTTACAAACAACGCAATGAAACGTACAAAATTAGCCACACTTGGATAAAGGAACACGTTAACACTTCAGCCTTCTTCTCGGGCGCCATCTTGTCCAACAGACCTTGGATAAAGGAACACGTTA